>NC_091953.1:4975597-5098097 GCF_031021105.1 Erythrolamprus reginae | reverse complement strand
GATAATGGCCTTTGAATCAAACCACATGTCTCTCGCGTTGTGCCGAGAGAACGGATGTAATTTTGGAAGACTTGGGACTGACTCGCAGAGGGGTTTCATGCAGGCAGGCGTTGTCAGAGTTGCATTCAAAAGCTGCCCACCCAGACTCAGATACGATATCAGGACCTGGAGTCGTTTCAGAATGAAGACAATACAGCAGGAATTCTGTTATGTAGATAGAATATAGAGTATAGTTTTGCAAAGAAGAAGAAGTAAAAGTCTTCTCGATTTTTACTTTTTTTTTTTTTTGCAAAACTATACTTTCTATATTCTATTTACATAACACCAACCCTATCTTACTAGATGGCACACTATCTATCTATCTATCTATCTATCTATCTATCTATCTATCTATCTATCTATCTATCTACCTACTTATCTACCCACCTATCCATCCATCCATCCATCTATCTATCTGTTCTGTCAAGCTCTCTGGTACACTCCTCCCAAAAATTCACAGGTACAAATTTCAGACACACACACGTTTGAAAATTCAAAACAATGTTCTTTATAATGAAAATTCACTTAAACCAAGCCCACTTTTGGTATAGCCAAGAGCCCTTGTCTCCAAACAAAGTGGTAATTTGTACAAATCCCTTATCAGTTCTGAGATACTTAGCTTGCAGCTGTGAGGCAATTCACAGTCCTTCTTCTTTCACAAAGTGAAACACACTTGGCTCTGGTTTAGTTTCAAAGCGGGGAAAAATCAGCACACAAAAAGTCAAAGTCAGTAAAGCAGTCACGAAACACAACGATCAGATAATCCTCCACAATGGCCAAACCCACAGGCTGCTCTTTATAGCAGCCTCACTAATGACCACAGCCCCACCCAACCACAGGTGGCCTCATTTTCTTTGATAATAATCTCTCAGTTGTTGCTGCCTATGCATCGCTCTCCGCATGTGTGGCTGTATCATTAACTCTTGTTCTGAATCCAAGGAGGAGCTAGATAATTGATCTCCTTCTGAGCTGTCTGCCCCACTCTCCTCCTCCCTGTCACTCATGTCTTCTTGGTCAGAGGAGCCTTCATCATCAGATTCCACCGGGGGCAAACCAGGCCTGCAGCATGTGGATGTCTCCCCCACATCCACAGTCCTTGGGGCAGGAGCTGGGCCAGAGCTAACCACAACACTATCTGTCTGTCTGTCTGTCTGTCTGTCTGTCTGCCTGCCTGTCTGTCTGGCAGTTTTGTGTTAACAAAAACTTCAGAGGAGAAGGATTTAGGGGTAGTGATTTCTGAATTTAAACATGCCTGGGATAAACATAGATCCGTCCTAAGATAAAATACAGGAAATAGTATAAGGGCAGACTAGATGGACCATGAGGTCTTTTTCTGCCGTCAGTCTTCTATGTTTCTATGTTTCTGTGTTTCTCCTTAGTTCTCGGTTCCTTCTCTCCATCATGAATTTCCACCCCTTGTTTCTTGTCCCGCCTTCAGGTGCTTTGGAGAACAGTTTCACTCCCTCTTTTTGAAGTTCTCTTGGTCAAGGACGTTGCCCGAGTCAACTTGGCTGCCTTTTCCGTCTTTTTAATTCATCAATCATCCTTTGATCTTCTCTGGATCTTGGGCGCCTAATTGTCAGTGCACCTAGCGTGCAATTGCATTTTCACGCCCCCCTGGGCTCCGATGGATTGTATGTACTCAAGACGCCCATCGTAATAGTTCATTAAGCTCAGTACGGTATCGCTGAGTAAGCCTGTTGGAAGTTAGATCCCTTGCTTCATCACACTTCCCATCGTTTTATGTTTTATTCGCTTTATTATAACTTTCTTGGATTGTTGCAAGGCACGGGCTTGATCAGTTGGATAGCAATGGCAATAGCATTTAGACTTATATACCGCTTCACAGTGCTTTTACAGCCCTCTCTAAGCAGTTTACAGAGAATAAGCGTATTGCCCCCAACAATCTGGGTCCTCATTTTACCGACCTTGGAAGGATGGAAGGATGAGTCAACCTGCGAGAGCAGTCATGGGCTTCCCCAGGTATGGCCATGTTACACCAACACTCCGCAGTCTGCATTGGTTGCCGATCAATTTCCGGTCACAATTCAAAGTGTTGGTTATGACCTTTAAAGCCCTTCACGGCATCGGACCAGAATATCTCCGAGGCCGCGTTCTGCCGCACGAATCCCAGCGACCGATTAGGTCCCACAGAGTTGGCCTTCTCCGGGTCCGTCGACGAAACAATGTCGGTCGGCAGGCCCCAGGGGAAGAGCCTTCTCTGTGGCGGCCCCGACTCTCTGGAAAAAGCTCCCCCCAGAGATTAGAACTGCCCCCACCCTCCTTGCCTTTCGTAAACTCCTTAAAACCCACCTTTGTAGTCAGGCATGGGAGAACTGAGACATCTCCCCCGGACCTATTCAATTCAATTTATGTATGGTATGCTTGTATGTATGTTTGCTTAAATAATGGGGTGTTTTTTTTTAATATTTTAAATTGTAAATTATTAGATTTGTCATGAACTGTTTTATTGTGTTGTGAGCCGCCCCGAGTCTATGGAAAGGGGCGGCATACAAATCTAATAAATAATAATAATAATAATAATAATAATAATAATAATAATAATAATAATAATAATAATAATCTTACTGAGATTTGATCTGCCAAACTGCTGACAGCCGGTGATCAGCAGATTGCAGGTACTGTACTCTAACCACTGCACCATGGAGACTCTTTAGTTGAATAGGGTCATTCTTTGTCAAGTGGACCAGGTGTCCACTTGACTGATTTTTTCAGCCTTATTTGAAAATAAACCATCACAAAAACAACATATATGATAGAAAGCAATGCGCTCTTTCTAATGAAATAAAAATGAATATGTTTGAAGGTGAGAAAACAGAGAGCTCTGTTTCATCACCTTCAATCATCTTCATTAGAAAGAGCACATTTTTTCTATCACTCTCTGTTTTCTCACCTTCAATCATCTTCATTTTTATTTCACTGGAAAGAGCACTTTTTTCCTGTCATATATGCTGTTTTTGTGATGGTTTCTTTTCAAATAAGGCTTCAATTTCACCTGGTCCACTTGACAAAGAATAATCATTGTTATTATTAAACCTCCAGTATTGGAGCACCTACAATTTCTGGTGGCAAGTTGTTCCACTGATCAATGGTTCTAACTGTCAGGAAATTCCTCCTTAGTTCTAGGTTGCTTCTCTCCTTGATTAATTTCCATCTGTTACAGGTAGTCTCCTCAGGTTAGGAACACAATTGAGCCCAATTAAGTGTTGTGGTTAGCTCTGGCCCAGCTCCTGCCCCAAGGACTGTGGATGTGGGGGAGACATCCACATGCTGCAGGCCTGTTTTGCCCCCTCCCCGTGGAATCTGCTGATGAAGGCTCCTCTGATCAAGAAGACATGAGTGACAGGGAGGAGGAGAGTGTGGCAGACAGCTCAGAAGGAGGTCAATTATCTAGCTCCTCCTTGGATTCAGAACAAGAGTTAATGATACAGCCACACATGCGGAGAGCGATGCATAGGCAGCAACAACTGAGAGATTATTATCAAAGAAAATGAGGCCACCTGTGGTTGGGTGGGGCTGTGGTCATTAGTGAGGCTGCCATAAATAGCAGCCTGGGGGTTTGGCCATTGGATTATCTGATCGTTGTGTTTCGTGACTGCTTTGCTGACTTTGACCTTTTGTGTGCTGATTTTCCCCCGCTTTGAAACTAAACCAGAGCAAAGTGTGTTTGACTTTGTGAAAGAAGAAGGACTGTGAATTGCCTCACAGCTGCAAGCTAAGTATCACAGAACTGATAAGGGACTTGTACCAATTACCAGTGTGGTTGGATACCAGTGCTCTTTGCTATCCCAAAAGAGGGCTTGGTTTAACTGAATTTTCATTATAAAGAATATTGTTTTGAATTTACAAACCTGTGTGTGTGTCTGAAATTTGTACCTGTGAATTTTTGGGAGGATTCTACTAGAGAGCCCGACAGAACATTAAGTAAAACATTTGTTAAGTGAGTTTGTCCTCATTGGGGAGTGGGAGAGTATTTGAGCTTTAGTATCCTTCCAAAGTTGATTTCCTTATTTTGAGGTTGGACTAGATGACCCCCAAGGTCCCTTCCAACTCTGTTAACCTGTAATTAACTTGTGTAATTAACCCTGCAAAGAAGCCACCTTTGGCTACAAATGTTCAGTGTTACAAACTTTCAAAATATCTTTTTAGAAGCAGCCCATGGGCTTTCTTGGGAACCGGCAGACGAGGCTTAGAAATCGGCACTTGCCAATTATTATTACAGGAACTAATGAAATATCCGAGGTAGCAATGCAGAAATACTGAATGTTTGCTGGTATTACAATTTTGTTGTTGTTGTTTGTCTGTCTTTTTTATTGATTTATCTTTGGTTTTGTTTGCTTGTTTGTCTGTTTTTTAAAAATATTTGAAAACGAATAAAAAATTTTCAAAAAAAAGAAATGTAGATATAAACAATACATCTATATGAAGTTTGGTTTGGATCTTTAGCTATAATTAAGATAGGAAGTTGGATTCCTAAGAATATATAGGAAATATATTTTAATAGGAAAGTGAACACAAGAACAAGGGGACACAATCTGAAGTTAGTTGGGGGAAAGATCAAGAGCAACGTGAGAAAATATTATTTCACTGAAAGAGTAGTAGATCCTTGGAACAAACTTCCAGCAGACGTGGTTGGTAAATCCACAGTCACTGAATTTAAACATGCCTGGGATAAACATAGATCCATTGTAAGATAAAATACAGGAAATAGTATAAGGGCAGACTAGATGGACCATGAGGTCTTTTTCTGCCGTCAGTCTTCTATGTTTCTATGTTTCTATATGTTTATATATTATGTCATATGTGTAAAAAAATTAAAATTGGCCCTTGCTTTGGAGCTTCCCCATAGCGTTTTAAGTTGGAAGGATTGCAAATTGTTCTCCCGTCTCCTCTCTCACCCTGGGGCTGTCCTTGAAAAGCTCCCAAAAACTTTCAGCTGGTCCAACTTTACAGCTGTAGGAGTTGCCACATTCCCTCACGTAAGCTGCCCTGGTTACTGGGTCCTTTTACTCACAGGTGCAATTTCTGTTGCAGAGATACAGTGGGTAATTTCCAGCTTGGTTTGCCCTCAGCCCTTTTCCAAGTTAAAAAAATCCCCTTTATCCAGATCTAGATTATACCCGCAGGTTCAGATAAGCTTGCAAAAACAAAGCTTGGATGCTTATCTATCGAACGTCAGCAAACACCCAAAAGAAAACGTCCAAAGATATTTCAGCAGAAGAGCCCTTCACTCCTCCACTCAAAACAGAATACCCTACGAAAATAGACTAACAATCTTGGGTCTAGAAAGCCTACAACTACGGCGCCCAAAACACGATTTAAGTATTGCCCACAAGATCATATGCTGCAACGTCCTACCGGTCAATGACTACTTCAGCTTCAACCGCAACAACACAAGAGCACGCAACAGATTCAAACTTAATACGAACCGCTCCAAACTTGACTGTAAAAAATATGACTTTAACAATCGAGTTGTCGAAGCGTGGAACTCATTACCGGACTCAATAGTGTCAACCCCTAACCCCCAACATTTCTCGCTTAGACTCTCCACGATTGACCTCTCCAGGTTCCTAAGAGGCCAGTAAGGGGCGTGCATAAGTGCACTAGCCTGCCTTTCGTCCCCTGTCCAATTGTCTTTCCTTTATCTCATATATTATATATATTTTCTTCCTTTCATATATCTTCTCCTCTATGTTCACTTTTACCCTTATACATATATATATTACTTCATGTCTATTTTCTTCCTATGTATTTGTGTATTGGACAAATGAATAAATAAAATAAATAAATAAAATAAGAATGCAACTGGGTAAATAGCAAGCGAAAATAAGGAAAGGAGAGAGAAATATGAACTACAGGCAGGAATTCACATCCACATACTACTAAAAGGTTGGGGAGCGATCAGCTGACTTCGGCGCTACTGATGTGCCCTCTGAGGCTGTTGCAGGCGCGTTTGCGTCTATTGGGCACATACCCATTGGTGCAAGGTTTGGGCTTCTGCAAAGTAAGGGAAATCTTGCACGTGGGAGATTTGCAATGGGAGATTTCGGTGAGTTGCGTCGAGAATTTTGCTTCCACGCATGCGCAGGAGCAAAAAATTGGCAAAAATTGCCGAAATCTCACTTGCACTAGCGTCTTCACCCAATATTTCACTTGCTGCACATGCGCAGAAGCCAAATCTCACATGGGTGGGGGGCGTCAGGGAAGTGCAACTTTTGCACAACTACCGAAAATCTTGTGGGGTACACATGGTTTTCATATATGTGTGTGTGATTTCATTGATGCTTTTCACTGCTTTTTTACTTGTACTGTATTGTATTTTAGCCGCTCAGAGTCTGTTTGGAGTTGAGCGGCATATAAATGCAAATAATAATAATAATAATAATAATAATAATAATAATAATAATAATAATAATAATGGACTTGTGGACTTAAGCTCAGGAATTCTGGGAGTTGAAGTCCACATGTCATAGAAGATCCAACTTTGCCTACCTCTGCTCTAGGGAATTGTAGATGGCAGAAAAGCCCTGCATGGCATTGGACCAGAATACCTCCGGAACCGCCTGCTACTACACGAATCCCAGCGACTGATAAGGTCCCACAGAGTTGGCCTTCTCTGGGTCCCGTCGACCAAACAATGTGGTTTGGCTGGCCCCAGGGGAAGAGCCTTCTCTGTGACAGCCCCAGCCCTCTGGAATCAATTCCCCCCAGATATTAGAACTGCCCCCACACTTCGTAAATTACTCAAGACCCATCTATACCGCCAGGCATGGGGGAGTTGAGACACCTTTCCCCCAGGCTTTTTTACATTTATGTTTGGGTATGTATATGTTGTTTGCTTTTTGAAATATGATAGGGTTTTATGTGCTTTTTAATATTAGATTTGTTTTCACTGGGATATTGTTTTTATTATTGTTGTGAATAGAATTGAATAGAATTGTTGACCGCTCCCCATAGATATTTAAGGATGGCTGATAAGAAATTTGGGGTGGAGTTTCAACGTTTTATTTTTTTATTTTTTAAAAAAATATACTTTATTGGTTTATACAAAAAGGAGTAAAACAGGGGGAAAGGGGGATGGGAGTACAGAAAAAAGAAGTGGGAGGGGAGTGGGGTAAACAGTATTGTTATATCACAGCTTATATATATTGTTGTATACACATTCCAAGTATTTGTCCATATGTAAATATTTCATATTTAGAATTCTTATTTGAATAATCTTATAGCTGTAATATTTGATAATCCAACAGTAATGTAAAAAGCGAAGGGATAGATAGGGAGAAAAGGGAAAAAGAAAGAGAGAAGAAAGAAATAAAAGAGAGAGAGAGAGAGGAGAAGTAGTACCTGCAAGCAAGCAGGCGTTTGGGTTGTGATGACTTAGGTGGATTATATTTGTTGTTTTTGTTAGTGAAAGTTAATCGTAGGTTGTGATATTAATAGATTTCTAATAGTTATCAAGTGAATTGAACTCAGACAGGGATTGTATTGGTTTTGGTCCGATTTTTAATTATACATATCTTTATTTTGGTTTATATCAAGCGATTTTGGTTATTTTTCGGTTTGTCATCTTTGGAGTTAGATAGCCATCTGAACCATTTCTCCCAGGCCTTGTAGAACTCTGAATCATTTTTGTTTTGAATTTCCATTGTTAATTTTGTTAGTTCGGCACATTCCATAATTTTACTAATGATGGTTAGGCTTGTCGGAATGTCTTCTTTTTCCCAACGTTGTGCATATGTTAGTCTGGCGGCCGTTAGTATTTGGATAGTGAGGTATCTGTCTTCTTTACTTAATTTCTGTCTAAAAATGCCCAGAAGAGTTTCAACATTTTCTAATGGAGTCCGATCCATGTTACGTTAGCCAACTGCTATTTTTCTGCTAAAATCCTTGGAGTAAAAGTGCCTTGTTTGTGAAGAGTCTGGAAAGTTGTAAATGTGAGTCAGTGAAACCGGAGACTCCTTATCTCATACAGGAATGTGTAATTAGTTTTGATCGTCTAAGCCAGAGGTCCCCAACCGCCGGCAGAGGACATTATGCAGAACAGGGTGGGGCGTCGGGCAGGGCGGGGAGAATCAGGAGGCTCCTTTGGCGGCTGGGGGCTGCCTGGCTTTGTGATTTTGGCTGGGGGGGAGTTAGGAAGGTCCTACTTCTCCCCCCCCAGCCAAAAACTCAAAGCCTATCTGCTGGATACGGGCGATGAGCGGGACGAGCGGCGCCGAAGCCGGTGGCTGTGGCAGCTGCTGCAAGAGGCTTCCGCGCCGCTCTGTCCCACTCATCGCCCGTATCCAGCAGATAGGCTTTGAGTTTTTGGCTGGGGGGGGACTTAGGAAGGTCCTACTTCTCCCCCCCCCCAGCCAAAAACTCAAAGCCTATCTGCTGGATACGGGCGATGAGTGGGACAGAGCGGCGCAGAAGCCTCTTGCAGCAGCTGCCACAGCCACCGGCTTCGGCGCCGCTCGTCCCGCTCATTCCCCGTGTCTGGCAGAAGCTGCTGCCCGAGTGCTCTTGGCCGGCGGGATTCAAAGGGGAGAATCAGGAGGCTCCTTTGGCGGCTGGGGGCTGCCTGGCTTTGTGATTTTGGCTGGGGGGGGGACTTAGGAAGGTCCTACTTCTCCCCCCCAGCCAAAAACTCAAAGCCTATCTGCTGGATATGGGCGATGAGCGGGACGAGCGGCGCCGAAGCCGGTGGCTGCGGCAGCTGCTGCAAGAGGCTTCCGCGCCGCTCTGTCCCACTCATCGCCCGTATCCAGCAGATAGGCTTTGAATTTTTGGCTGGAGGGGGAGAAGTAGGACCTTCCTAACTCCCCCCCAGCCAAAATCACAAAGCCAGGCAGCCCCCAGCCGCCAAAGGAGCCTCCTGATTCTCCCCGCCCTGTGGAGAAGTGTAGAGGGCTGCGTCACTAAGCTCCACCCCTCCATAACCCCACCCCCATTTGACCAAAGCCCCCCCCCCCCCCCCCCGGGCCGTGGAAAACTGGTCTAGCTTAAAGCCGGTCCCTGGTGCAAAAAAGGTTGGGGACCTCTGGTCTAAGCTGCCAAGATGAACGAACATGCATGAATTTGGCTTGTATAAATGATGCTTTCTATATAAAAATATTGATTTAAAATATCAGTGAGTGTATTCTTCTTTTGTTTTCAATCTGCGAAGGCCTGGGATAAAACAACCATGACCACACCCACCCGGCAACCAGACAGAGAACCCCTTGCTAAAAATTTTGAAGCCCACCCCTGGAGAAAATACCTCCAGTGGAATCCATTCAGCTACAGTGTAGAAGGTCAAAACAGCCCAGAAGGAAGAAGTTACTGACTTCCCAGTGCAATGCACAATCCTGGGATCCCCTGGTGGTCTCTTTTTCCCCAAGTGCTAATCAGATTATAACAACCCTTCTTTACTCTTGGAAGATCGGATGAGTTTGAACAGGAAGTCGCTAATGAATGCTACACATTATCACCGGCTTTCCGTATATTGGAAAAGGAAAAAAAAAGCATAGCTAAAAATAAGTCATCAAGGCCCAGCGTAATTACAGTTAGCTTTAATTACCTGTAAAACACACACGTCTGTCTCTGCAATTTAAACATCGCTGAATCTCAGGGTGTTAAAAAAAACAGAGGAAGTCAACTCTTAACAACCAGGGGATGAATTAAATTGAGAAATACCAGGATCAAAACATACCTGAGCAGGACTGATCTATATAGCAGTGATAGAAACGTAGAATTCTGACGGCAGAAAAAGACCTCATGGTCCATCTAGTCTGCCCTTGTACTATTTCCCGTATTTTGTCTTAGAATGGATATAGGTTAATCCCAGGCATGTTTAAATTCAGTTACTGTGGATTTACTAACCACGTCTGCTGGAAGTTTGTTCCAAGCATCTACTACTCTTTCAGTCAAATAATATTTTCTCACGTGGCTTCTGATCCAACTCACCTCAGATTGTGTCCCCTTGTTCTTGTGTTCACTTTCCTATTAAAAACGCTTCCCTCCTGGACCTTATTTAACCCTTTAACATATTTAAATGTTTCGATCATGTCCCCCTTTCCCTTCTGTCCTCCAGACTATACAGATTGAGTTCATTAAATCTTTCCTGATACGTTTTATGCTTAAGACCTTCCACCATTTTTGTAGCCTGTCTTTGGACCCGTTCAATTCCATCAATATCTTTTTTGTAGGTGAGGTCTATTGTATATCTACAGTATATCTATTTTAGGTGAATAGGTCGAGGAATATTGACCTATTGGATTGGATATGTCTGCCACTTTTCTTGTAAAAATATTAAAGGCAGGATACAGATAAATAAATCTATTGACTTATTTACTTAAATAAATAAACATTTATTTCCCAATCCACACACAATCCACAAGTGTGGGGAAAAAGCCACTGCCGATAGTTTTCTCTATCCACATCTTCAAGAATAGAATAGAATAGAATAGAATAGAATTCTTTATTGGCGAAGAGTGTTTGGACACACAAGGAATTTGTCTTTGGTGCATATGCACCAATAATAATAATAATAATAATAATTATTATTATTATTATTATTATTATTATTATTATTTTTTATTAGATTTGTATGCCGCCCCTCTCCGAAAATTTAGAGCAGCTCACAACAATCACAAACAATGTACAAATCCAATATCTAAAACACAATGTTTAAAAAACCTTTATAATAAAATAATCACACAACCCAATCAAACCATACATCAACCAAGTAGTTAGGGGAGGTGTCAGTTTCCCCATGCCTGGCAGCACAAGTTAGTTTTCAACAACTTACGAAAGGCAAGGAGGATAGGGGCAGTTCTGATCTCCGGGGGGAGCTGATTCCAGAGGGCTGGGGCCGCCACTGAGAAGGCACTTCCCCTGGGCCCTGCCAGACGACATTACTTAGTTGACAGGACCCAGAGAAGGCCGACTCTGTGGGACGTAATCAGCCGCTGGGATTCATGCGGAGGAAGACGGTCCGGGAGGTATTCTGGTCCGATGCCAATAAATAATAAAAAAATAATAATAAACCCCATCCTGATGCAAAACCTCCTCCGTGACAGGAATAAACCCGCCTCATAAAGCCTCTTTGACATTTACTCAGCTCCTGAAGTTGTCAGCTGGAGTCCGTCCGCTTTAATGCACACGCCTCTCCATCGACTTATTTACAATTCTCACAGGCCACCAGCTCCAAACACACAGGGCAGGCTGCAAACAGAATTCCTAAATAAGCTTTTGGACGCTTTCAGAGAGGGTGGACTTCAACTCCCAGAATTCCCCAGCCAGCAAGGTCAAAGGCTTGGTTGTTTATGTAAATAATGCAAAGCGATAAACATATATAATACCAGTCGTATTTTCCCTGGAACAACAACAGCCCTGTGTGGTGGACTGGGCTCAGAGAGAGTAACGGCCCAAAGTCACCCAGTCAGCTTTCATGCCCGAGGAAAGACTACAACTCACCGTCTCCTGGTGATTGGCTCAAAGTCACTCACATTCATGCCCAAGGCGGGACTACAATTCACTGTCTCCTGATGATTGGATCAAAGTCATCCAGCAATCCTAAGGCGGGATTAGAACTCACCATCTCCTGATGATTGGCTCAAAGTCACTCATAGATTTTCATGCCCAAGGCGGGACTAGAACTCACCGTCTCCTGGTGATTGGCTCAAAGTCACTCACATACATTCATGCCCAAGGCGGGACTAGAACTCACCATCTCCTGGTGATTGGCTCAAAGTCACTCATAGACTTTCATGCCCAAGGCGGGACTAGAACTCACAGTCTCCTGGTGATTGGACCAAAGTCACCTAACCAGCTTCCATGCTTAAGACAGCACTAGAATTCACTGTCTCCTAGTGATTGGCTCAAAGTCACCCAGCCAGCTTTAATGCCCAAGGCGGAACTAGAACTCACCGTCTCCTAGTTTCTAACTTTTTGCCTTCACCATTAGACCAAATTGGCTTTCAAACTTTAATTACTACATTGAAACTTTTCAGTCCTTTGAAGTGGGGGGTTCGTTTGACCTTTGTGGAAACAGAAGGCCTGGTTCCCACCTTTTGGCTCTCAAATCCCGCACCCCATTTATTTATTATTATTATTATTATTATTATTATTATTATTATTATTATTACTACTATTACTATTATTATTATTATTACTACTACTACTACTACTACTACTACTACTACTACTGCATTGGAACATCATCTTTCGGCTGTGGCGAGGATGGCGTTTGCCCAGGTTCGCCTGGTGCACCAGTTGCGGCCCTATTTGGACAGGGAGTCACTGCTCACAGTCACTCATGCCCTCATCACCTCGAGGTTTGACTACTGTAATGCTCTCTACATGGGGCTACCTTTGAAGAGTGTTCGGAAACTTCAGATCGTGCAGAATGCAGCTGCGAGAGCAGTCATGGGCTTTCCCAAAAAGGCCCATATTACACCAACACTCCGCAGTCTGCATTGGTTGCCAATCAGTTTCCGGTCATAATTCAAAGTGTTGGTCATGACCTTTAAAGCCCTACATGGAAATGGACCAGATTACCTCCGGAACCACCTGCTACCGCACAAATCCCAGCAACCAATAAGGTCCCACAGAGTTGGCCTTCTCCGGGTCCCGTCGACTAAACAATGTCGTTTGGCGGGCCCCAGGGGAAGAGCCTTCTCTGTGGCGGCCCTGACCCTCTGGAACCAACTCCCCCCGGAGATTAGAACTGCCCCCACCCTCCCTGTCTTTCGTAAACTACTCAAGACTCATTTATACTGCCAGGCATGGGGGAGTTGAGAGTTATGCATGGTATGTTTGTGTGTATGTTTGGTTTTATAATAAGGGTTTTTAGTTGTTTTTTATTATTGGATTGTACATGTTGTGTTTATTATTGTTGTTAGCCGCCCCGAGTCTACGGAGAGGGGCAGCATGCAAATCCAATAAATAATAATAATAATAATAATAATAATTATTATTATTATTATTATTATTATTATTATTTATTGGATTTGTATGCCGCCCCTCTCCGTAGACTCGGGGCGGCTAATAACAGTAATAAAAAACAGCATTTCTTATTTCATTCTAACCATCTCAGCCCTGCAATGTGCAGGGAAATTTTTTTAAAAAATGAAATAGTAGAGAAACACACTTTTCATTTATTGGAGGAGTTTTTCTAATTAAATAACGATCTCGGGTTGGTGGTTGAAAAAAACAGAAGAGCAGCAGCTAAAACGTGCCATTTCCTTAACAAGAATTATTCACAAGAAATTTTTGGCTCCTTGGGGAAAAGGACCGTCAATTAGCTAATTGGGTTTTTTTGGAGGGAGGGCTGGAATTGTTTTGGAAAGGAAATGTCTTTCTCTTCCTTCTCTTTAACATATTTAGTTGCTTGGTGCCTTGTCTCATCACTAACATAAATAAAATAAAATAAAATAAATAAAATAGAAAATAAATAAAATAAAAATAGTGTTATGACCTATAAAGCTCTTCATGGCATTGGACCAGAATACCTCCGGGACCGCCTTCTGCCGCACGAATCCCAGCGACCGGTTAGGTCCCACAGAGTTGGCCTTCTCCAGGTCCCGTTGACTAAACAATGTCATTTGGCAGGACCCAGGAGAAGAGCCTTCTCTGTGGCAGCCCCGACCCTCTGGAACCAGCTCCCCCCGGAGATTAGAACTTCCCCCACCCTCCTTTGCCTTCCGTAAAGTTCTTAAGACCCATCTCTGCCATCAGGCATGGGGGAACTGAGACATCTCCCCCGGGCCTATACAGTTTATGCACGGTATGTTTGTGTGTATGTTTGCTTTTAATAATGGGGGTTTTAGTGTTTTTTAAATTATTAGATTTGTTCTTACATTGTTCTTGTTATTGTTGTGAGCCGCCCCAAGTCTACGGAGAGGGGCGGCATACAAATCTAATTAATAATAATAATAATAATAATAATAATAATAATAATAGTTCTTAGCTCCTAGTTCTTCTTTTCATTAAACAAGACATACACCCACAGTGGTACCTCTACCTAAGAACGCCTTTACTTATGAACTTTTCTATATAAGAACTGGGTGTTCTAGATTTTTTGCCTCTTCTCAAGAACCATTTTCCACTCACAAACCGAGCCTCAAAATGTAGCTGGAAAAGGCGGGGAGAAGCCTCTGTGGGGCCTCTCTAGGAATCTCCTGGAAGGAAACAGGCCAGAAAAAGTGGGGAGAAGACTCCATGGGGCCTCTCTAGGAATCTCCTGGGAGAAAACAGGGCCAGAAAAGGCAGGGAGAAGCCTCCATGGGGCCTCTCTAGGAATCTCCTGGGAGAAAACAGGGCCAGAAAAGGCAGGGAGAAGCCTCTGTGGAGCCTCTCTAGAAATCTCCTCAGAGAAAACAGGGCCGGAAAAGGCAGGGAGAAGCCTCCGTGGGGCCTCTCTAGGAATCTCTTGGGAGGAGACAGGGCCGGAAAGGGTGGGGAGGAGCCTCTGTGGGGCCTCTCTAGGAATCTCCTGGGAGGAAACAGGGCCAGAAAAGGTGGGGAGAAGCCTCCGTGGGGCCTCTCTAGGAATCTCCTGGGAGGAGACAGGGCCGGAAAGGGTGGGGAGGAGCCTCTGTGGAGCCTCTCTAGGAATCTCCTGGGAGCAAACAGGGCCTCCACCCTCCCTGTGGTTTCCCCAATCGCACATATTGTTTGCTTTTACATTGATTCCTATGGGAAAAATGGCTTCTTCTTACAAACTTTTCTACTTAAGAACCTGGTCCCGGAACGAATTAAGTTTGTAAGTAGAGCTACCACTGTACTCAAATTTCTGCAATTTCAGCAACCTTCTCAGTCCCAAATTGCTATTCCTATCTTTTGCCTCGGTCAGGAAACTTTACCGTACATTCTATAGAAGAGGAAATGTTTCCTTTTCCCATCCGGATGTTTACCATAAAGCTGCACATAAAAGTTGTGTGTACTTATGGTTGTGTTTTCTCCCCCGCCACACACACACACAGGCTGTTGCAAGAGGAAGAAAATGGACAATCTATAGTATTTTTTTTATTTTTTGGCAACCTACTCAAGTCTTTGCTTGTTTTTTTCATTTTCCCCCTCACTCGCTCCTCCGATAAAAATCTGCTATCAGTTTATTCTTTGTTTTAATAAGTTTTTATTCACAAATAGAAAAACAATACAATTCAAAAAGAATAGTAAACGATTATTACAAACATGTAATTAAGAGAAAGAAAAGAAAGGGTGGGGAGAAGGGAAAAAAAGGAAAAACCTAGCAAAAGAGAAGAAAAAGAAACAAAAAGATATTGACAAATTTGAACGGGTCCAAAGATTGGCTACAAGAATGGTGGAAGGTCTTAAGCATAAAACGTATCAGGAAAGACTTCATGAACTCAATCTGTAGAGTCTGGAGGACAGAAGGAAAAGGGGGGGACATGATCGAAACATTTAAATATGTTAAAGGGTTAAATAAGGTCCAGGAGGGAAGTGTTTTTAATAGGAAAGTGAACACAAGAACAAAGGGACACAATCTGAAGTTAGTTGGGGGAAAGATCAAAAGCAACATGAGAAAATATTATTTGACTGAAAGAGTAGTAGATGCTTGGAACAAACTTCCAGCAGACGTGGTAGATAAATCCACAGTAACTGAATTTAAACATGCCTGGGATAAACATATATCCATCCTAAGATAAAATACAGAAAATAGTATAAGGGCAGACTAGATGGACCATGAGGTCTTTTTCTACCGTCAGTCTTCTATGTTTCTATGTTTCTAAGAAAGATGGACAGAGAGAGAAAGAGAGAGAAAAGAACATAGAAGAGAAAGAAAAAAAATAGGAAAATAGTTACATAGTACATCATTTCTATTTTGTTTGCATCCCTGGTGAATTAAAAAGCAAACTCTATATATCTCCTTATTGCTTTATCTAATCCATGTTTCAATTGTTTACACTTTTATTGTGTTATTTATAGTTATCAATTATAGCCATAATTTAAAACAAAACAAAACACCCCATGCACACAACATACCAAATGTGGTCTCACCAGCGCTCTATATAGCGGGATCACAATCTCCCTCTTCCTGCTTGTTATACCTCTAGCTATGCAGCCAAGCATTCTAGTCTCTGCCTGACTGCACTTTTCAAATTTCCAAATCCCTGCAATTGTCTCACTTAGCAAGCGAAAATCTTTTTTTTAAAAAAATATATTTTTAATTCCTTTTTTTCTTTAACCATCATATTTCTTTTACCCCCAGATCTGCACCCAAATCTTAAACCTTGTTATTTACATATCTTATTACAATACTTCATATATTTCCATTACCCGTCTTTTTTCCCCCCACCTTGTCTCTCAGTCTTTCTCTCTTGTTATTCAGTCCAAACATTGTAATAATCTAAGTCTTTTTGTCCTTTTAATTCTATTGTCAGTTTGTCCGTTTCCGCACACCTGTCTGTTTTCTCAATCAATATGTTTTCCAATGGAACATTTTCGTCTTTCCAGTATTGAGCATAGGCAATTTTTGCTGCTGTAATGATGTGTAGTGATAAGTATTGTACGTCCTTCAGTGGTTGCATTTTTTCCCCAAAATTTATTTATTTATTTATTGATTGATTGATTGATTGTTTGTTAGAGTTGAAAGGGACCATGAAGGCCATCGAGTTCAACCCCCTGCCCAAGCAGGAACCCTATAGTACACCAGTCAAGTGGCCGTTCAATCTTCTCTTAAAAATGTCCAGAGTGTTGGAATTCACAACGTCCGCTGGTAGGTTGTTCCATTGGTTGATCGCTCTGACCGTCAGGAAGTTCCTCCTTATCTCCATGTTGAATCTCTCCTTGGTCAGCTTCCAGCCGTTGTTCCTCGTCCGGCCCTCTGGTGCCCTGGAGAATAAAGTGATCCCCTCTTCTCTGTGACATCCCCTCGTATACTTGTAGACTGCTATCATGTCCGCTCTGGCCCTCCTTTTCTCTAGGCTATCCATGCCCAGTTCCCTCAGTCTCTCTTCGTAAGTCTTGGTTTCCAATCCCTTAATCATCTTGGTTGCTCTTTTTTGCACCTTCTCCAGAGTTTCGATGTCTCTTTTGAAGTGTGGTGACCAGAACTGAACACAGTACTCCAGGTGTGGTCGGACCAGGGCGTAGTAGAGTGGTATTAAGACTTTCCTGGTCTTGGAGTGTATTCCCGTGTTGATGCAGCTTAGGATCGTGTTGGCTTTTTTAGCTGCTGCTGCACATTGTTGGCTCATGTTTAGTTGATTGTCCACCAAGACTCCGAGGTCTCTTTCGCCGTCGCTACTGCTAAGAGGGGTTTCTCCCAGGTTGTATGTGTGTCCAGGGTTTTTTCTACCTAGGTGAAGGACTTTGCTCTTGTCGATGTTAAACATCATTTTGTTGGTGTGGGCCCACTGTGTTAGTCTGTCCAGGTCTTTCTGTAATTTGAACCTGTCTTCTAGGGTGTTGGCTACCCCCGCCAGCTTGGTGTCGTCTGTGAATTTGATCAGTTGCCCTTCTATTCACTCGTCCAAGTCGTTGATGAAAATGTTGAAGAGCACAGGGCCCAGGACTGAACCCTGTGGTACCCCACTGCCTACGTTCTTCCATGTGGATTTGGAACCGCTGAGGACAACTCGTTGGGTGCGGTTGGTCAGCCAGCTAAATGACATAATGTAAACCAGTCTGGCAGTTTGGGTGATTTCTCTCCCCCCCCCCAAAAAAAACCCCCCAAGAACTTCAGATAAATCAAGATTTACTCAAGACAGAAAGAAGCCCTGGTAGGGAATATCAGCAGCTGCTATTATTCAAGCCCATCCCTTAATATAGAAATCATGTTCAACCTTTTTTCACATCTTATTTCTCTCCCCACCTGTCATAACAGACTCCTTCCCAAACTCCATCTGTCTTTTGTTTGTGTGACAGTCGGATTTGCTGTCCTTCGTTTTGACTACGCGAGAACAAACTTTTGCGGCAGGGAGGCAACATTACGTAATGCATAGCACGGCGTTTCTCCATTTTAGCAATTTTAAGCAGTCTGGACTTCGACTCCCAGAATTCCCTAGCCGGCAAGAGCAAGAAGAAACCCCTCCCTAAATTAAGAGCAGGAATAGCATAGCATAGCATAGCATAGCATAGAATCTGGAAAGATTAGATTGGAATGGAATGGGGTAGAATAGAATGGAATTGGATGGGATGAGATGAGATGGGATAGGATAGAATGGAATGGAATAGAATAGAATTAGAAAATAGAATAGAATAGAATCTGGAAAGATTAGATTGGAATGCAATGGAATGGAGTAGAATAAAATGGAATGAGATGGGATAGGATGGAATAGAATAGAATTAGAAAATAGAATAGAATCTGGAAAGATTAGATTGGAATGGAATGGGGTAAAATAGAATGGAATTGGATTGGATGAGATGGGATGGGATAGGATAGGATGGAATGGAATGGAATAGAATAGAATTAGAAAATAGAATAAGATAGGATAGAATCTGGAAAGATTAGATTGGAATGGAATGGAGTAGAATAGGATGGGATGGGATGGAATAGAATAGAATTAGAAAATAGAATAGAATAGAATCTGGAAAGATTAGATTGGAATGGAATGGAGTAGAATAGAATGGGATAGAATAGAATAGAATAGAATAGAATTAGAATAATGAATAGAATAGAATCTGGAAAGATTAGATTGGAATGAAATGGAATAGAATAGAATTAGAATAATGAAAAGAACAGAATAGAATCCAATTTGCAAAGATTAGACTGGAATGGAATGGAACAGAATAGTCTTTTTGACTCGTGCAGTATACAGGTCCTCAATGGAAGACAGGTTGGCAGTAGTTAGGTAATGAAATGCCTACATGAAAACAACTAAGCTCAGAGGAACTTAGAACTAAGGAGAAATTTCCTGACAGAACAATTAATCTGTGGAACTACTTGCCTCTAGAAGTTGTGAATGCTCCAACACTGGAGGTTTTTAAGAAGATGTTGGATAACCATCTGTCAGAAGTAGGGGGTTGGACTAGCAGACCTCCATGGTCCCTTCCAACTTGTTGTTGTTGTTATTATTATTATTATTATTATTATTATTATTATTATTATTATTATCACCATGAACTCCACCTTTCCTTACTTTTCCCAATCTCTGTTGCACCGTGGATAATAATAGCAGGATTCCCAGTTTCAAACGATTAAACCCAATTAACACAAATGTCCAACAGTTCCCAAAAAACAAGGAAGAATTATTAGTTTTGCTTGTCTGACCTCTCCAGTTCATAGCAAGATTCTAAAGGTTTTTTCTGTTATTTAAAGCTTCTACTCTAACACCGTCTGGGAATGGTGTGTGTAGGATTTGAGGCAAAGACATTTATTTCCCAACTGTGGGTATCTTGTCCTTTTGACAAGATAACAAGGATTATGTTTTCAACCGCGCAAATGCCTCACACAACAGCGGTGCAGAAATGGGAACATTTTATATTAGCGGAATTTTTTATCTTGAAAACAGATAAAAAGGAATATTGAAGTATTGTCTCCAAGAATCCGTACGGCGTGTTCTGCCAACAGACAGATTTAACAGATTAAGAGAGTTGGAAGGGACCTTGGAGGTCATCTAGTCCAACCCACTGCTCAAGTGGGAGACCCTCCATCTGCCTCTACCTGGGATCAAACTCACAATTTCCTGATTATTGTTCTGTCGAGCTCTCTGGTAGAATCCTCCCAAAATTTCACAGGTACAAATTTCAGACACACACACATTTGAAAATTCAAAACAATGTTCTTTATAATGAAAATTCAGTTAAACCAAGGCCTCTTTTGTATAGCAAAGAGCCCTCGTCTCCAAACAAACTGGTAATTGGCACAAGTCCCTTATCAGTTCTGAGATACTTAGCTTGCAGCTGTGAGGCAATTCACAGTCCTTCTTCTTTCACAAAGTGAAATACCCTTTGCTCTGCTTTAGTTTCAAAGCGGGGAAAAATCAGCACACAAAGGTCAAAGTCAGCAAGGCAGGCACGAAACACAGGGATCAGATAATCCTCCACAATGGCCAAACCCACAGGCTGCTATTTATAGCAGCCTCACTAATGACCACAGCCCCACCCAACCACAGGTGGCCTCATTTTCTTTGATAATAATCTCTCAGTTTTTGTTGCCTATGCATCGCTCTCCGCATGCGTGGCTGTATCATTAACTCTTGTTCTGAATCCAAGGAGGAGCTAGATAATTGATCTCCTTCTGAGCTGTCTGCCCCACTCTCCTCCTCCCTGTCACTCATGTCTTCTTGGTCAGAGGAGCCTTCATCATCAGATTCCACCGGGAGCAAAGCAGGCCTGCGGCATGTGGATGTCTCCCCCACATCCACAGTCCTTGGGGTAGGAGCTGGGCCAGAGCTAACCACAACAATTATGAAGCAGGAGCTCTACCTCTAGGCCATATTCTCAACTTATGACCACAATCAAGTCCCAAATTTCCATGGCTAAGCAGTTGTTAAGTTTGTTTGGCCCAAGTTGTTAAGTGAATCACTGCAGTTGTTCGGTGTGTATCACAGCTGTTATGTTGCTTGGATTCTTTTGCTGTTGTGTTGACGTACCTGCCGTTTGTGTCCTGGTCGGTGTGACAGAACACAATTAATATTCCTAATTCCTGGGAAAAAACCTTATATTTTAAGTCATAGAGTATTCTTATCTTAACGGTGATTGTTTCTGACACAAACCAACAGGTAATTTTGCTTGTCAGAAGTTCGGAAAAGGGGATCACATGACCCCAGGACCCGACAACTGTGATAAATACACGCCAGTGGTCAAGAGTCCTGAATTTTGATCACGTGACCAACATGGGTCAGTCCTAAGTGTGGGAAAATGGTTGTAATGATTGGGGGAGAGTTTTGCATGCGGGGAAGGTAACCCTACCAACTAGCCACAGTTCACAACTACACCTAATAGAATAGAATAGAATAGAATTTTATTGGCCAAGTGTGATTGGACACACAAGGAATTTGTCTTTGGTACAGATGCTCTCAGTGTACATAAAATAAAATATACATTTGTCAAGAATCATGTGGTACGACACTTAATGATTGTCCTAGGGGTCAAATAAGCAATGAAGAAACAATATTAATAAAAATCTTAGGATACAAGCAATAAGTTACAGTCATACAGTCATACAGTCAACATGGCAGGAAATGGGTGATAGGAATGATGAGAAAAACTAGTAGAATAGAAGTGCAGACTTAGTACAAAGTCTGACAGTGTTGAGGGAATTATTTGTTTAGCAGAGTGATGGCGTTCGGAAAAAAACTGTTCTTGTGTCTAGTTGTCTTGGTGTGCAGTGCTCTGTAGCGACGTGTTGAGGGTAGGAGTTGAAACAGTTTCTGTCCAGGATGCGAGGGGTCAGTAAATATTTTCCCCGCCCTCTTTTTGACTCGTGCAGCATACCGGTCCTCAATGGAAGGCAGGTTGGCAGCAATTGCTTTTTCTGCAGTTCTGATTGTCTTCTGAAGTCTTCAATGAAAAACACTGTAGTAGTAGTAGTAGTAGTAGTAGTAGTAGTAGTAGTAGTAGTAGTAATAATAATAATAATAATAATAATAATAATAATAATAATAATTTATTAGATTTGTATGCAGCCCCTCTCTGAAGACTGTAGCAGGCTTTCTTGTAAAAATATATGTTACTTTCCTTTTTAGCAAAACGTTTCTCTAAATAAACTATCACAATACTATCATACACTACTATTACATCCACCACTGCAACCACCCACAAACCACTAACTGCAAACCACCAACCACTATAACAAACCACCCAGCACAAAACCACTTATCACAAACCACACCCGTTCAAGGGTGTTACTCCTTATATATAGGTTACAGCCAATCAGGTTGCAGCACAATTAGCAAACCCCTGATTACATACCGATTATGGCTTACATCAGCCTTTCCTATGGTTACAGACCCTTTACTTGCATTGCAATATTGCCTCAAGAAATAAACTTATTTCTGACAATAACTCGCCGTTTTAAAGTGCTATTGTAACTTCTAACAGACCCTAAACAAATGGTTGTAAGCTGATACAGATAAACAAAATTGGAAGGGAGCTTGGAGGTCATCTAGTCCAACCGACTGCCCAAGCAGGAGACCCTACACCATTTTTGACAGTGTATATAGAGTCTTGGTGATGCAGTGGTTATACTGCAAGCTACTTCTGCTGATCACAGGCTACCAGTTTGGCAGATCGAATCTCAGTAGACTTAAGGGTTAGGGTTAAGGTTAGGGTTAGGACCCAGATTGTTGGGGGCAATAGGCTGTAAACCGCTTAGAGAGGGCTGCAAAGCATTGTGAAGCGGTATATAAGTCTAAATGCTAAAAGTATATACAGTGTTCCCTCACTTTTCGCGGGGGATGCGTTCTGAGACCGCCCGCGAAAGTTGAATTTCCGCGAAGTAGAGATGCGGAAGTAAATACACTATTTTTGGCTATGAACAGTATCACAAACCTTCCCTTGACACTTTAAACCTCTAAATTGCAATTTTCCATTCCCTTAGCAACCATTTAGATTATTATTCACCGTGTTTATTTATTAAAGTTTATTAAAAAAAATAATTATTAAAAGCAGACAAAAGTTTGGCGATGACATATGACGTCATCGGGTGGGGAAAACCATGGTATAGGGGAAAAAACCGCAAAGTATCTTTTAATTAATATTTTTGAAAAACCGTGGTATAGACTTTTTGCGAAGTTCGAACCCGCGAAAATCGAGGGAACACTGTATACTGCTAAAAAATAAAGGGAACACTCAAATAACACAGATCTGAATGAATGAAATATTATCATTGAATATTTAATTTGCACGACTATTCCATTTGCACAACAGCATGTGAAATTGATTTGAGGAAATAAAGGGAAATATTTCTTCACCCAGAGGGTTGTTGGTTTATGGAATTCACTTCCAGAAGAAGTTGTGACAGCTGTCAGTCTTGAAAGTTTCAAAGCAGGATTAGACAGATTCATGGATGCCAAGTGTATCGATGGTTATTGAAACGGATGTCCAATTGTTGATTGAGGCAGGCAGGATTCCCTTGGGTACCATTTGTTGGGGGGTCAAGGGAAAGGGAGGGATTTGCCTTCTCTTTCTGCTCAAGATCACCATGGACAATTGGTGGGCCACTGTGTGACACAGAATGCTGGACTGGATGGGCTTTGGCCTGATTGAGCATGGCTCTTCTTAGGTTCTTATGATTCTCAATCAGTGTTGCTTCCTAAGTGGACAGTTTGATTTCACAGAAGTTTGATTGACTTGGAGTTATATTCTGTTCTTTAAGTGTTCCCTTTATTTTTATTTTTTTTGAGCAGTGTATATTGCCTGCATAAACTCCCAAAGATAGCCCATCCTTATTTCAATGATTAACCTAAAAACCATGGGAGTTAATGCTTTAAACAGATAAATAAATGAGGTTTGTCTGCTCTCATTCTACTCTAAAACCGATCCAGAGGCTCCAAAAAGAAGTTAGCATTTGTGCAGCTATATAAATCAGCAATTAATGGAGTTTTTCGGGAAGCAGGCAGTCTGTGGCATTTTAAAAGCTACAGGTCTCCATCGCAACCTGTAGAAAGAAAATTAAAGCCACATTAGGGCTGTTTTTTTAAAAAAAATGCTTTCGGTTTGTAGCTGCTAAATAGAAAACACACAAGACATTTCTCTCGCATAATGAAGTGTTTCTCCGAGCGGCTTCATCAATTTGATTTACGGGGCTCTTTAAATTGCTTGGCTTGAGATTTGAGTTCAGAGCAAGAGTAAGTTTATTAGACTTCACTTCTCCTGCAGTTTAATTAAGATAAATTTTTGCAGAAGGGGAAAAAACGGGAGGCAAGCGGAGAGGGAAGGATTTACCTTGCTAATCGGGCGGAAAAAAGTTTGCACAACAAACCCAGGAGTAGATTTACGCCTTGAAAGCTTCCTAACGGGTGCAATTATGGCTTCGGGCTCCTGCAATTTTGCTTGTAGTCAATCATGTTGGAGAGCGCCCAGGGATGTACTTTGAAGTAGTAAAGGCACCATGAAATCAGACTGCAATTACAGGTGACTTACAACAGTATAGAATAGAATTCTTTCACTGTTTTAAAATGATAGTGGGTTTTTTAGCTATAAAGGTCTTCGGAGAGAGGCGGCATACAAATCTAATAAATTATTGTTAATTATTATATTATTATAGTTTTAATTATTGGATTTGTACTGCATTGTTTATTGTTGTTGTGAGCCACCCCAAGTCTTCAGAGAGGGGTGGCATACAAATCTAATAAATTATTATTAATTATTATTATTATTAATTATTATTTATTGGCCATGTGTGATATGGAAACACAAGGAATTTGTCTTTGGTGCAGATGCTCTCAGTGTACATAAAAGAAAATATAGATTTAGAATAGAATAGAATTTTATTGGCCAAGTGTGATTGGACACACAAGGAATTTGTCTTTGGTGCAGATGCTCTCAGTGTACATAAAAGAAAGTATAGATTTAGAATAGAATAGAATAGAATTTTATTGGCCAAGTGTGATTGAACACACAAGGAATTTGTCTTTGGTGCAGATGCTCTCAGCGTCCATAAAAGAAAAAGATACACTTGTCAAGAATCATGTGGTACAACATTTAATGATTGTCATAGGGGTCAAATCAGCAATGAAGAAACAATCAATATTAATAAAAATCTTAGTATACAAGCAACAAGTTGCCGTCATACAGTCCTAAGTAGGAGGAAAAGGATGATAGGAATAATGAGAAAAAACTAGTAGAAATAGAAGTGCAGACTTAGTAAAAAGTTTGACACTGTTGAGGGAATTATTTGTTTAGCAGAGTGATGGCATTCAGGGGGGAAACGTTCTTGTGTCTAATTGTCTTGGTGTGTAGTACTCTGTAGTAATGTTATGAGGGTTGGAGTTGAAGCGGTTTGTGTCCAGGATGTGAGGGGTCAGTAAATATTTTCACCGCTGACTCGTGCAGTCTACAGGTCCTCAATGGAAGGCAGGTTGGCAGCCATTGTTTTTTCTGCAGTTCTGATTCTCCTCTGAAGTCTGGGTCGGTCTTGTTGGGTTGCAGAACTGAACCAGACAGTGATAGAGGTGTAGATGACAGACTCAATGATTCCTCTGTAGAACAGGATCAGCAGCTGCTTGGGCAGTTTGAGCTTCCTGAGTTGGCGCAGTCCAGTTAGTGACAATTCAAAGTTAGAACAGAATTGAAAAAAAGTAACTTTTCATAATTTATTTATTTTATTATTTATTTATTTATTTATTTATTTATTTATTTATTTATTTATTTATTTATTATTTAGATTTGTATGCTGCCCCTCTCCGAGGACTAATTTGTTAGTTAGTTAGTTACTTTGATCACCCTGGGGGTACTGCAATGGTCTTAAGTATGAAACATGGACATAAGCCATGTTTTTCAGTGCTGTTGCAACTTCTAGCAGTCACTAAATGAATTGTTGTAAGTTGAGGACAACCTATATGTGGATGGAACGCCACCAGGAAATCCCAAGCTCTTTACACCAGATTGGAAAGTCAAGAAACAGGCAGTAAAAAACTCCTTCCATATTGCTATAAAATCAACTGTCCATTCCTGAATATGTCTCTTCAATTTAAAAAAAAAAACCCTCACTTTATCAGCTCCTCTGGTAAATATACAGCTTCAACACATTAAAATTTCTGGTCCTGCTCGGTTAAATTGAGCCGATAACCAGAGCTTGGCCTGCGTGGATTAATTTATACAACTTTCAGACTAAATAATCATAATCCTCTCGGCCTTCATTTTCTGATAGCATCAGATTCTTTCAGCTGCTAAATAGGACTGCCAATGCTAAATTCTTTGGCAGGTCCTTTCATAAGCCAGCAGAATGCTAATGAGGAAGCGTGAAATATAATTAGAGATTTGTGCAAGTAAAAAGAAGAAGAAGAAATTAGTTGAACATTCAAGAGAGTGGAGAGTATAGTATTTTAGAAAGTTTGAGGAAAAATATGAAAGAGTAGTAGATCCTTGGAACAAACTTCCAGCAGACGTGGTTGGTAAATCCACAGTAACTGAATTTAAACATGCCTGGGATAAACATAGATCCATTGTAAGATAAAATACAGGAAATAGTATAAGGGCAGACTAGATGGACCATGAGGTCTTTTTCTGCCGTCAGACTTCTATGTTTCTATGTTTCTATATTTATATTTTATTCCTGGCTAATTAAGCATTTTATTTTATTGATTGATTGATTTTGTCCAATACACAATGAGGGTTTTAGTGGGTATACACACAGTAAAACACATGATGAAAGTTATAGAGGATATACTCATAGTAAAATATATCTAAGAAAGAATAGAAGTTATAGGAATAGAACATATCAATGAAAGAAGAGAAGAAGAGATATAGGAATAGAAGAAAGGTATAGGAGATATAGGAGAGCAATAGGACAGGGCACGGAAGGCACTTTAGTGCACTTGTACTCGCCCCTTACTGACCTCTTAGGAATCTGGATAGGTCAACCATGAATAATCCAAGGGTAAAATCTTAGGGGTTTGGAGATGACACTATGGAGTCCGGTAATAAGTTCCACGCTTCGACAACTCGGTTACTGAAGTCGTATTTTTTTAAGTCAAGTTTGGAGCGGTTAATATTAAGTTTAAATCTGTTATGTGATCTTGTGTTGTTGTGGTTGAAGTTGAAGTAGTTGCTGACAGGCAGGACGTTGCAGCATATGATCTTGTGGGCAATATTTACATCTTGTTTAAGGAGTCTTAGTTCTAGCCTTTCTAGGCCCAGGATTGTAAGTCTAGTTTCATAGGGTATTCTGTTGCGAGTGGAGGAATGAAGGGCTCTTCTGGTGAAGTATCTTTGGACATTTTCTAAGGTGTTAATGTCTGAGATGCGATATGGGTTCCAAACAGATGAGCTGTATTTGAGGATGGGTCTGGCGAAAGTTTTGGTGTGTGAGATTGCCAGAGCAGAAGCTATGTAGGATTAGGTTTACAACTCTTGAAGCCTTCTTGTCTATGTTGCTGCAGTGGGCTTTGGCACTTAAATCTTTTGTTATTAGTATACCGAGGTCTTTAACCAAGTGGAGGTTATCTGTGATAATTTGATTATTCAGTTCGCATTTGGAGTTCAGATTCTTTTTCCCAATGTGTAGGACAGAGCATTTGCTAGTTGAGATTTGGAGTTGCCATGTGTTAGACCACTCAGAAACAGTTTCTTCTCCCTATTATCTTGTCAAAGGATGGAGAATAGAGAATAGAATAATAATAATAATAATAATAATAATAATAATAATAATAGCAACAACAACAACAACAATAATAATAATAATAATAATTATTATTATTATTATTATTTATTAGATTTATAATTTATTAGATTTATAGAGTCGGGGCAGCTCACAACAATAATAAACAATGTACAATGTGACAAATCTAATATTTAAAAGAAAACATAAAAAACCCCAACATTTAAAAAACATGCAACACTAGCATACCATACATAAAACTCTATAAGCCTGGGGGAGATGTCTCAATTCCCCCATGCCTGGCGATATAGGTGGGTCTTAAGCAATTTACGAAAGACAACGAGGGTGGGGGCAGTTCTAATCTCAGGGGGGAGTTGATTCCAGAGGGCCGGGGCCACCACAGAGAAGGCTCTTCCCCTGGGGCCCGCCAGAGGACATTGTTTAGTCGACGGGACCCGGAGAAGGCCAACTCTGTGGGACCTTATCAGCCGCTGGGGTTCGTGCGGCAGAAGACGGTCCCGGAGGTATTCTGGTCCGATGCCATGTAGGACTTTATAGGTCATTACTTTGAATAATATAATTCTTTATTGGCCAAGTGTGATTGGACACACAAGGAATTTGTCTTTGGTTCAGATGCTCTCAGTGGACATGAAGATCAAATACAATATATTCACCAACAATCATAAGACACAACACTTAGTGATAGGATACTAATAAGAAATCAAATCACACTAGGAAACAATAAAACAATATAAATGGTAAAGATTTATTTTATTTATTTATTTATTTATTCAATTTTTATGCCGCCCTTCTCCTTAGACTCAGGGCGGCTTACAACATGTTAGCAACAGCACTTTTTAACAGAGCCAGCCTATGGCCCCCACAATCCGGGTCCTCATTTTACCCACCTTGGAAGGATGGAAGGCTGAGTTAACCTTGAGCAGGTGATGAGATTTGAACCGCTGACCTTCAGATCTACAAGTCAGCTTCAGTGGCCTGCAGTACAGCACTCTACCTGCTGCGCCACCCCGGCTCATAAAGATACATATTGTAAAGATACAAGCAACATGGTTATAGCCATAAGTGGGAAGAGATAGGTATT
This sequence comes from Erythrolamprus reginae, assembly GCF_031021105.1. Taxonomy (NCBI): domain Eukaryota; kingdom Metazoa; phylum Chordata; class Lepidosauria; order Squamata; family Dipsadidae; genus Erythrolamprus; species Erythrolamprus reginae. The sequence continues at coordinate 5,069,739 of NC_091953.1, read as the reverse complement.
AGGAAGGATGAAAAGAATAGTAATAATACAGTCTTAGTAAATAATAAAATGAGAGGGAATTAGTTGTTTAGCAGAGTTCAGCGGAAAACTTGTGTTTTGTGGCATGAAATGGCATTCGAATGATGGCATTTGGGGGGAAAAATATGCCTCAATCTACTTTAAGATATGTGGACTACAACTCCCAGAATTCCCCAGGCAGGATTTAGATGGCTGGGGAATTCTGGGAGCTGAAGTAGAGACATTTAAATTTCCCAAGGTCGAGAAACACGGGCTTACGTCAATATTTTCACAGGGCAGTCTTTATTTCTCTTCAATTTAACAATGAGGGTTTTTTTAAAAAAAAAAATATTTTTCCTATCTCCTTTTTTGGAAACATGTTATATTCATCAAGTCTTTCCTTTTTTTAGAGAGAGAGAGAGAGAGAGAGAGAGAGAGAGTGTACACTCACCCTGTCCAATTATAGATCAAAACTCAGTCTGCTGACCAGCCGTATCCAAATGAATTCAGCAGTTGAGTTGGAAAGAAACCAGAAGCTGGAAAGATTGTTAAGGAAGAAAGCCTGGTTTTTTAAAAATGTGTTTTCCCCTTTGTTTCTTTTATGAACTGAAGACAAAAAAAGAAACACGAAAAAATTGTGTGTGTGTGTGTTTCATGCATCCTTTGTCTTTTAAAAAAGTAAAAATAATGTGTGTGTGTGTACAGTATGTATATATATATATATGTGTGTGTATGTGTTTATATGTAATACACACAAAGAGAAACACACACATATATAGCACCTTTTTCCTTTTTAACAATTAAAAATAGTGTATACCATAATCACTCGCTACTTCGCGGTTCATCTTTTGCGGATTCGCTATTTCATGGGTTTTCAAAGTGGGCTTAAATCCATTAAATCCGTTGAAAATTTTAAATCCATTAAAAATTCATAAAATTCTTTTACAGTACTACTGTACTGGGACCAACGCTCCACATTTCTCCACATCAATGACCTTTGCGATTACATCACAAGCAACTGCGTCCTCTTCGCCGACAATGTAAAACTCTTCAACACCACCGATAACACAACTACTCTCCAAAAAGACCTGAACTCTGTTTCTGAGTGGTCTAACACATGGCAACTCCAAATCTCAACTAGCAAATGCTCTGTCCTACAAATTGGGAAGAAGAATCTGAACTTCAAATACGAACTGAATAATCAAATTATCACAGATAATCCCCACTCGGTTAAAGACCTCGATATACTAAGATTTAAGTGCCAAAGCCCACTGCAACAACATAGCCAAGAAGGCTTCAAGAGTTGTAAACCTAATCCTACGTAGCTTCTGCTCTGGCAATCTCACACTGCTTACAAGAGTTTACAAAACATTTGCCAGACCCATCCTCGAATACAGCTCATCTGTTTGGAACCCATATCGCATCTCAGACATTAACACTCTTGAAAATGTCCAAAGATACTTCACCAGAAGAGCCCTTCACTCCTCCACTCGAAATAGAATACCCTATGAGACCAGACTTTCAATCCTGGGCCTAGAAAGTTTAGAACTAAGACGCCTTAAACAAGATCTAAGTATTGCCCACAAGATCATATGCTGCAACATCCTGCCTGTCAAAGACTACTTCAGCTTCAACCACAACAACACAAGAGCACATAACAGATTCAAGCTCAATATTAACCGCTCCAAACTTGACTGTAAAAAATTTATTTATTTATTTATTACTTAGATTTGTATGCCGCCCCTCTCCGAAGACTCGGGGCGGCTCACAACACGTGGAAACAAATCATAAATAATCTAAACAGATTTAAAATATTTAACGATTTAAAAAAGACCCCATATACTAACAGACATACACTCAGGCATACCATATATAAATTAAACATGCCCAGGGGAAGATGTTTCAGTTCCCCCATGCCTGACGGCAAAGGTGGGTTTTAAGGAGTTTTCGGAAGGCAGGAAGAGTAGGGGCAGTCCTAATCTCCGGGGGGAGTTGGTTCCAGAGGGCCGGTGCCGCCACAGAGAAGGCTCTTCCCCTGGGGCCCGCCAACCGACATTGTTTAGTTGACGGGACCCGGAGAAGGCCCACTCTGTGGGACCTAATCGGTCGCTGGGATTCGTGCGGCAGCAGGCGGTCTCGGAGATATTCTGGTCCAGTGCCATGAAGGGCTTTAAAGGTCATAACCAACACTTTGAATTGTGACCGGAAACTGATCGGCAGCCAATGCAGACTGCGGAGTGATGGTGAAACATGGGCATACCTAGGTAAGCCCATGACTGCTCTCGCAGCTGCATTCTGCACGATCTGAAGTTTCCGAACACTTTTCAAAGGTAGCCCCATGTAGAGAGCATTACAGTAGTCGAACCTCGAGGGAATACGACTTTAGTAATAGAGTTGTCGAAGTATGGAAGTCATTACCGGACTCCGTAGTGTCATCCCCTAACCCCCAACATTTTACCCTTAGACTGTCCACGGTTGACCTCTCCAGATTCCTAAGAGGTCAGTAAGGGGCGTGCATAAGTGCACTAGAGTGCCTTCCGACCCCTGTCCTATTGTCTCTCCTATATCCCATATATCTTCTCTTCTATCCCTATATCTTTCTTTTATTCTCTCATTGATTATTTTATCCTATACTCTCTCTTCTATTCTTTCACACTTTTTCCTTTTTTTAAGTTTTAATTGTTTTGTGTTGGGTTTTTTGGTCTTTTTTATTTTATGGGCGCTTGGTATTTTGCATTTTAACTACCTGTATATAATATTACATATATATTCAAGACAAAGTTAAAATAATATATATTTATATGTTATTGAATATATATTTGTATGTTATTGAATTTAAAAGTTAAAATACAAGATACACAGGTCTCCAGAAATAGAATTTTTAAAAAATCAAATGCACAAAAAACAACTGGAACATTCAAAAAAGTAAAGGTGCATGAAAAATATATATTATACTATATATTATATTACTAATGAAACAGTTAACAGGAGGAATGATAATACTAAAAAACAGAGAGTTATGGAGAGAGAAAAAAATAGACAGGCACATATCGTTGCCAGGCACATATATGTCCATAAAAATCATATCCAGACATCATAACCAGTAGCTGTGTTTTATTGCAATTATCCACAGTGAAGTATGTTGAGCACTGATTCCTTTATAGGTTACTAATCCCATCAACTCTGTGGTGGGTGGAATAATTGGATCCATAGATTTATCTTTCCATGCTGAAAAATACTTTAAGTGGCAAATAAGGGGGGGGGGGTCCAATTTTTAAAATCCAATTTCCAGGCAACATGGGTATGGTTCAAAAGAATAAGAATACCGTAGTATCTTAACCTAAGAACGACTCTACTTAAGAACTTTTCTAGATAGGAAACGGGTGTTCAAGATTTTTTTTTTGCCTCTACTTAAGAATCCGAGCCCAGAAAAAATTCCCAGGAAATTTGAGAGCGGATTCCATGGAATCCAGGAAGTGATCACCTTGGCGTCCTTAGCAACCTGCCGGTGACATCAAAGCCCCTGGAATCTCTTCATGGGAGGGATTTCCCGTTCTGGTTCGAGTTCTGGTTCGGTTCGGGTTGCGTAAAATTCGGCCGAACTTGCCGAACCCGAAAACCGTTGGGTTCACCCATGACTAGTCGTGACAGTTGTCAGCCTTGATAACTTCAAGGCAGGATTAGAAAGTGTATCCATGGTTATTGAAATGGATGTCCATGTGCCGTCTCTATGTTGGTTGCAGCAGGCAGGATTCTCTTGAGTACCATTTGTTTCTGCTCAAGATCCCCCTGGACAATTGGTGGGCCACTGTGTGACACAGAAGGCTGGACTCGATGGGCTTTTGCAAGATTCAGCAGGGCTCTTCTTAGGCTCTTATGTTCTTAAGTAGAGGTACCACTGTATTTCATTCTTCTAGGAGGGGTATAGCCAGGGAGGGCTACCAAAATTTTTACTATCACGCTGTGGCCATGGCTTATGCAGAATGCCCTGCATTTTCTTTCAACATCTTTCAGTGCAAATTGGGTTCTATTGTGGTTAGCTCTGGCCCAGCTCCTGCCCCAAGGAATGTGGAGGTGAGCAACGTGAGAAAATATTATTTTACTGAAAGAGTAGTAGATCTTTGGAACAAACTTCCAGCAGACATGGTTGGTAAATCCACAGTAACTGAATTTAAACATGCCTGGGATAAACATATATCCATTGTAAGATAAAATACAGGAAATAGTATAAGGGCAGACTAGATGGACCATGAGGTCTTTTTCTGCCATCAGTCTTCTATGTTTCTATGTGGGGGAGACATCCACATGCCGCAGGCCTGTTTTGCTCCCAATGGAATCTGCTGATGAAGCCTCCTCTGACCAAGGAAGCATGAGTGACAGGGAAGAGGGGAGTTTGGCAGACAGCCCAGGAGGAGATCAATCATCTGTATCATCCTTGGATTCTGAACAAGAATTAATGACACATGCACGCATGCGTAGAGTGATGCATAAAAGACAACAACTGAAGGATTATTGCAAGAGAAAATGAGGCCACCTGTGGTTGGGTGGGGCTGCTGTAATTAGTGCTACAGATAAAAAGAACAGCGTGCTGGTTTAGCCTTGTGGCAGTTTATCTGATTCATTGTTTTGTCAAGATCGTGGTTTTTGTGCTGTTCAAGATTGTGTGTGGACTCTCTAGACTTTAGAATTGGACTCAATTTCCCAGTTATTGGGTGAGCAATTGGATTGCATTTAACCTGTGCCTTGTGTGTACCAGAAAATCCCTTTGACATTTAAAAAGGGATCTGTTTCTGTTTTTCTGTTTATAAAAACTTTTGGGTTTTCCTTTTATCGTGTGGTGTGTGTCTTCCTGGACTAATTACCCTGTAATTACAGGTGGTTGAGACACGCCGGCAGAACAGATGCTCTGGGGTGGAGCTCCATTTTTGCTACCCCACTGCTCACTGTCCGAGCAGTAGCCCACCCCTGGGTATAGCTTCCCACAGTGGGAAAGAAATCCACAAATCCATTCTGTTGGACAGGAAGAATTTTTTCCTAATCCTCCCCCCCCCCCCTCACTCATAATAACTCTGGGTGGCTTCGAAACCTATTAAGAGCTATCATAAAAATGTAACAGCATCCGAGCATAAACCAAAGCGGCAGTTGAGATCGGAATTTATGCCCCTGTAAACATGGATTCATTACCGGCCCTAGGCTCGAGAGGACGGCCGATCCTTTGGAGTTTTACAAAAGGACTTTTAGTTGGGGCCACCCAAATCTCAAGGGTCAAACTGTCCCACAGAGCTGGTTCAAATTGCCCCGCCAACTTTTACATGATTCATTGAAACGTGTTCCACCCTACGCGCCCCCAAAATCTGGGAAATATTAAGATGCGTTTGTCTGCTGTCAAAAGTTTGTTCTACTTAGAGGGCTGTGTGGGTCTGTTTCTCCCCCTAATATTTGCTTCTAGGTTATTTTTGTTGTGTTTTAAGCATCGAATATGATTTTTGAATGCCGTATTTTTCAGAGTATAAGACACACTTTTTTCCTCCCTAAAAGAGGCTGAAAATTTGGGTGCGTCTTATAATCGGAATGTAGCTTTTTTTAAAGCTTTTTTTCCCCAACCCTAACTGGGTGCTAACAATCTTCCCAATTCTTACTTTGTAGGCTTTTTCATTATTATTGTTCTGTCGGGCTCTCCGGTAGACTCCTCCCAAAAATTCACAGGTACAAATTTCAGACACACACACATTTGAAAATTCAAAACAATGTTCTTTATAATGAAAATTCACTTAAACCAAGCCCTCTTTTGGTATAGCAAAGAGCACCGGTCTCCAAACAAACTGGTAATTTATACTAGTCCCTTATCAGTTCTGTGATACTTAGCTTGCAGCTGTGAGGCAATTCACAGTCCTTCTTCTTTCACAAAGTGAAACACACTTTGCTCTGGATTAGTTTCAAAGCGGGGGAAAATCAGCACACAAAGGTCAAAGTCAGCAAAGCAGTCATGAAACACAACGATCAGATAATCCTCCACAATGGCCAAACCCACAGGCTGTTCTTTATAGCAGCCTCACTAATGACCACAGCCCCACCCAACCACAGGTGGCCTCATTTTCTTTGATAATAATCTCTCAGTTGTTGCTGCCTATGCATCGCTCTCCGCATGCGTGGCTGTATCATTAACTCTTGTTCTGAATCCAAGGAGGAGCTAGATAATTGATCTCCTTCTGAGCTGTCTGCCCCACTCTCCTCCTCCCTGTCACTCATGTCTTCTTGGTCAGAGGAGCCTTCATCAGCAGATTCCACCGGGGGCAAAACAGGCCTACAGCATGTGGATGTCTCCCCCACATCCACAGTCCTTGGGGCAGAAGCTGGGCCAGAGCTAACCACAACAGTTACTCTCTCCGAAAAGTTTTTCTTTCTTTCTTTCTTTCTTTCTTTCTTTCTTTCTTTTTCTTTTTACTTTCTTCCTTCCTTTCCTTCCTTCCTTCCATCTATTTATCTATTTTATTTTATTTGTTAAGTGCATATTGGTAGTATACAGAGATATTGGTACTAATAAGAGAGAAAGTTAGGACAGGGATAGTAGGCATGCCGCTTTTTTACCTCTTAGGAATCGGGTGAGGTCAATAGTGGATAGTCTAATGTTTTGGGGGTTTGCTGATGAAGCAACAGAGTCCGGTAGTGAGTTCCATGCATTAACAACTCGGCTGCTGAAGACATATTTTCTACAGTCGAGTTTGGAGCGTTTCACTTTGAGTTTATATCTGTTGTGTGCTCATGTGTTGTTGTGGTTGAAGCTGAAGTAGTCGTTGACAGGAAGGACATTGTAGCAGATGATTTTATGGGCTAGGCTAAGGTCGTGTTTAAGGCAACAATGCTCCATGTTTTCTAAGCCTAGTTGCATATGGTATTCTGTTGCGAGTAGAAGAGTGGAGGACTCTTCTCATAAAGTATTTCTGGACGTTTTCTAATATACACTGCTCAAAAAAATAAAGGGAACACTCAAATAACACATCCTGGATCTGAATGAATGAAATGTTCTCATTGAATACTTTGTTCTCTACAGAGTTGAATGTGCACAACAGCTTGTGAAATTGATTGCCAATCAGTGTTGCTTCCTAAGTGGACAGTTTGATTTCACAGAAGTTTCATTTACTTGGAGTTATATTCTGTTGTTTAAGTGTTCCCTTTATTTATTTATTTTTGAGCAGTGTATCTATGTCCAAAATGCGGTGTGGGCTCCAGACAGATGAGCTGCATTCAAGGATTGGTCTGGCCAAAGTTTTGTATGCTTTGGTTAGTCTTTGCAGGCTTTTTTTCATTGCTCTACTTACTCCGAATAAGTTTCTTTCCAGCCTTTATGAGATGCTAACAACGATCCCAGCTCTTACCGGCTTGCAGGCTCTTTCACTGTTACTCTCTCCAAATAAGGTTTTTAAAGCCCTAACCAGAGGATAAAATAATGTGCTGAAGCTGAGCAGACTAAAGACGCTAGCCAGATGAATACCTGGTAGGCAGGGTTTTTTTCCCTATTTTCCTGCCCCAAAACTTGGGTGCGTCTTATACTCTGAAAAATACGGTATCTACAGAGTCTTATACATTTAAATTTTATTTATTTATTTATTTTGTTTGTTTGTTTATTGGACTTGTATCTTGCCCCTCTATGAGGAAATTGCAGATTATTATTATTATTATTATTATTATTATTATTATCATTATTATCATTATTATCATTACTATCATTATTAATATTTGTTGTGGTTGGCTCTGGCCCAGCTCCTGCCCCAAGGAATGTGGAGGCGGATGTGGGGGAAACATCTACATGCCACAGGTCTGTTTTGCTCCCGATAGAATCTGCCGATGAAGTCTCCTCTGACGAAGGAAGCGTGAGTGACAGGGAAGGGGGGAGTTTGGCAGACAGCCCAGGAGGAGATCAATCATCCTTATCATCCCTGGATTCTGATTATGATGGACCCACGCATGCGTAGAGTGATGCATAGGAGAGAACAACTGAAGGATTATTACAGGAGATAAGTGAGGCTACCTGTGGTTGGGTGGGGCTGCTGTAATTAGTGCTACAGATAAAAAGAGCAGCATGCTGGTTTAGCCTCGTGGAAGTTTATCTGATTCATAGTTCATCAAGAGCGTGGTTTGTTTTTTCCCTGTTCAAGACTGTGTGTGGAATTTCTGGATTTTTGGAATTGGACTCAATTTCCCAGTTACTGGATGAGAAATTGGATTGCGTTTAACCTGTGCCTTGTGTGTACCAGAAGATCCCTTTGACATTTAAAAAGGGAGTTTTTTCTGCTTTTCTGTTGATAAAGACTTTTGGTTTTCCTTCTATCGTGTGGTGTGTGTCTTTTTGGACTAATTACCCTGTAATTACGGGCGGTTGGGACACGGCGGCAGAACAATTATTATTATTATTATTATTATTATTATTATTATTATTATTATTATTTATTAGACTTGTATGCTGCCCCTCTCCAGAGCCCCGGAGGATAATAATAATCTTTGACTTACAACAGTTCATTTAGTGGCTATTTGACGACACAACAGTACTGGAAAAAAGTGACTTACAATCACTTTTCACACTTACGACCATTCAAAAATCAGATGTTTTGCAAAGTGATTCATATTTATGACGGTTGCAGAGTGATCCCTTCTTGCAATCTTCCGATTAGCGAAGTCAAGGGGGAAGTCAGATTCACTTAACAAATGTGGTGATTCACTTAACAACTTTGGCAAAAAAAAAAGGATCAATAATGGGACAAAACTCACTTAACAAATTGTCTCACTTAGGAACATAAATTGTGGGCTCGATTGAAGTTGAGAAATAGCAGTGTATTTGTGTTCCTTCCCATAATATTTGCTTCAAGTGATTTTGTTTATTTTTAATTTTATCTTAAGTGTCGAGCTTGTTTTGAATATCTGCAGGGTCAGTGTGGAATGAGGCAGCCTTCGAAATCTAAATTATAAGTAAATGGGTCTCGTGAATTGCACACATCACAAGAACATGAGTCACTCACTTTCCAAATGTGCTGGAGTTTCAAACTGAGATTATTTCTAGGGATGGCTTGTATCCTAAGATTTTTATTAATATTGTTTCTTCATTGCTTATTTGACCCCTATGACAATCATTAAGTGTCGTACCATATCATTCTTGACAAATGTATATTTTATTTTATGTACGCTGAGAGCATATGCACCAAGACAAATCCCTTGTGTGTCCAATCACACTTGGCCAATAAAATTCTATTCTATTCTATTCTAAATTCTCTGGATTTGATTTCCAGGCATATAATTATTATTTATTTATTATTATTATTTATTAGATTTGTATGCCGCCCCTCTCCAGAGACTAGAGGCGGCTCACAACAATAAAAACAGTACAAATCCAATAAGTAAAAACAATTTAAAACCCCTTAATGTAAAAACAATCATGCGTCTCATACAAACCATACATAAGACGGAAACAGCCCAGGGGAATCAATTCCCCCATGCCTGACGGCAGAGGTGGGTTTTAAGGAGTTTACGAAAGGCAAGGAGGGTGGGGGCAATCCTAATCTCCAGGGGGAGTTGATTCCAGAGGGTCGGGGCTGCCACAGAGAAGGCTCTTCCCCTGGGTCCTGCCAGACGCCATTGTTTCGTCGACGGGACCCGGAGAAGGCCAACTCTGTGGGACCTAACTGGTCGCTGGGATTCGTGCGGCAGAAGGTGGTTCCGGAGATATTCTGGTCCGATGCCATGAAGGGCATATTGGAAAGCATCCATTCAATTAGAGAGAAGAAGGTTGGTATTTCCAGTACGTTCTTCCCACCATTTAATTTTGGTTCTGGGATGTGGGATGTGATCTCCAGATTTTGCTCAGATATGAGCGCAACAATTTATTTATTTTATTTATTTATTGGATTTGTATGCCGCCCCTCTCCGTAGACTCGGGGAGGCTAACAACAATGATAAAAACAACATGTAACAATCCAATCCAAAAAAAACCTTATTATAAAAACCAAACATACATACAGACTATACCATGCGTAAATTGTAAAGGCCTAGGGGGAAAGAATATCTCAGTTCCCCCATGCCTGATGGCAGAGGTGGGTTTTAAGAAGCTTACGAAAGGCGAGGAGGGTGGGGGCAATTCTAATCTCTGGGGGGAGTTGGTTCCAGAGGGCCGGGGCCACCACAGAGAAGGTTCTTCCCCTGGGTCCCATCAAACGACATTGTTTAGTTGACGGGACCCGGAGAAGGCCCACTCTGTGGGACCTAACTGGTCGCTGGGATTCGTGCAGCAGAAGGCGGTCCCTGAGGTAATCTGGTCCGGTGCCATGAAGGGCTTTATAGGTCATAAGCAACACTTTGAATTGTCACCGGAAACAATGCTAAGGGAGGACTTGTTCTCACTGTGGTTTCTTGAAGGAGCTATAATGGCCATCAGTTATGGTTGAGGATCCCTCATGGGACAAGAAGAAATTTAATTTAATTTAATTTAATTAACTTGACTTCTATGCCCCTCAATCCCAATGGGACTCAGGGCAGCTCATAACAGTAAATAATACAACACTGCACCACACTGGTTTTCTCATTACTCCCCTTTGTTCCAGAAAGTTTTTCCGATCCTGTTTTAGGTCATTTCCACATGAGGCCCTGAATTATTTTGAAAAGGGAGTATTTGAGATTAAGTTGGTCTTTTCTTTGAAATTCTGCAGCTCTGTGGGTTTTTCCATCAGTTGCCTCACTGCACTTTTCAATCCTGCACATCAGAGATTTATTTATTCATTCATTCATTCATTCATTCATTCATTCATTCATTTATTCATTTGTCCAATGCACAAATACATAGGAAGAAAGATAGACATGTGATAATATATATAAGGGTAAAAGTGAACTTAGAGGAGAGGATATATGAGAGGAAGAGAATATATATGATAGGTGAAAGAGAGGAAAGACAATTGGACAGGGGATGAAAGGCGCACCAGTGCACCCATATACGCCCCTTACTGACCTCTAAGGAACCTGGAGAGGTCAATCGTGGAGAGTCTAAGGGAGAAATGTTGGGGGTTAGGGGTTGACACTACTGAGTCCGATAATGAGTTCCACACTTCGATAACTCGATTGTTGACATCATATTTTTTACAGTCAAGTTTGGAGCGGTTCGTATTAAGTTTGAATCTGTTGCGTGCTCTTGTGTTGTTGCGGCTGAAGCTGAAGTAGTCATTGACCGGTAGGACGTTGCAGCATATGATCTTGTGGGCAATACTTAGATCGTGTTTAAGGCGTCTTAGTTCTAAGCTTTCTAGGCCCAGGATTGCAAATCTAGTTTCATACGGTATTCTGTTACGAGAGGATACTTCTGGTGAAGTATCTCTGGACATTTTCAAGGGTGCTAATGTCTGAGATGCGGTACTCAAATTGTGTTTCAAGGGAAATGATGGCTTTACAGCTTTGTGCTCCCCATTCGTGGATGTTGCTCAAGTATTTTTTTTCAAATGACCAAAAATAAATCCACTGATCAAGTGGAAGTACAATCAATGCCCTTTTGAATAGAAGTGAAGAAAAGAGGTATTTGACCTCTGAAAACATGCACTAATTAAATAACATTTGTGGCTTCTTATGTCTCATGATTCGTTACATCTATTCTGGATGAAGTGCAAGTTGTTCTAGATCATCTTTACATGGTTTTTGAGAAATGTTAGTATTGAACTGCCATTAATACAATATAATAAACACAGAACCATAAAAACATAGAAGACTGACGGCAGAAAAAGACCTCATGGTCCATCTAGTCTGCCCTTATACTATTTCCTGTATTTAATCTTACAATGGATATATGTTTATCCCAGGCATGTTTACATTCAGTTACTGTGGATTTAACAACCACATCTGCTGGAAGTTTGTTCCAAGGATCTACTACTCTTTCAGTAAAATAATATTTTCTCACATTACTTCTAATCTTTCCCCCAACTAACTTCAGATTGTGTCCCCTTGTTCTTGTGTTCACTTTCCTATTAAAAACACTTCCCTCCTGAACCTTATTTAACCCTTTAACATATTTAAATGTTTCGATCATGTCCCCCCTTTTCCTTCTGCCAAATATTAGTTAATAAAGAACAGTAAAACCATAATATACCCCATGAACTATCCAATCAAACCTTAATTATTATTATTAATAGAATACCAGACTTGAAGTTTTGGACCTGGACATTTTCTCACGTTGCTTCTCACCTCCTTGTTCTTGTGTTCACTTTCCTATTAAAAACACTTCCTTCCTTGACCTTATTTAACCCTTTAACATATTTAAATGTTTTGATCATGTCCCCCCTTTCCCTCCTGTCCTCCAGACTAGACAGATTGAGTTCATGAAGTCTTTCCTGATACGTTTTATGCTTAAGACCTTCCACCATTCTTGAAGCCCGTCTTTGGACCCGTTCAATTTTGTCAATATCTTTTTGTAGGTGAGGTCTCCAGAACTGAACACAGTACAGTGTTCCCTCGATTTTTGCAGGTTTGAACTTTGCGAATAGCCTATACCACGGTTTTTCAAAAAATATTAATTATAAAATACTTCACGGGTTTTTTTTCTATACCACGTTTTTCCCCGCCCGATGATGTCATACGGCATCAACAAACTAATAATTTTTGCAAATACAGTGATCCCCCGATTATCGCGAGGGTTCCGTTCCAAGACCCCTCGCAATAATCGATTTCTCGCGATGTAGCGGCGCGGAAGTAAAAACACCATCTGCGCATGCGCGCCCCTTTTTCCATGGCCGCACATGCGCAGATGGTGGAGTTTGCGTGTGGGCGGCGGGGAAGACCCCTTCGGCCGCCCAACAGCTGATCTGCTCCGCAGCGCGGCAGCAGCGAGGAGCCGAAGATGGGGTTTCCCCATTGCCCAGGCAAAGGGGAAACCCCAAGATCGCTTGCCGCTTGCCCGTTCGCCCGCCCGCCTGGCCGCTCGCTTGCCGCTCGCTTGCAGCGCGGCAGCAGCGAGGAGCCGAAGATGGGGTTTCCCCGTTGCCCAGGCAAAGGGGAAACCCCAAGATCGCTTGCTGCTTGCCCGTTCGTCCGCCCGCCCGGCTGCTCGCTTGCCGCTCGCTTGCTGCTCGCTTGCAGCGCGGCAGCAGCGAGGAGCCGAAGATGGGGTTTCCCCGTTGCCCAGGCAAAGGGGAAACCCCAAGATCGCTTGCTGCTTGCCCGTTCGTCCGCCCGCCCGGCTGCTCGCTTGCCGCTCGCTTGCTGCTCGCTTGCAGCGCGGCAGCAGCGAGGAGCCGAAGATGGGGTTTCCCCGTTGCCCAGGCAACGGGGAAACCCCATCTTCGGCTCCTCGCTGCTGCCGCGCTGCCGAGCAGATCAGCTGGTGGGCGGCCGAAGGAACCTTCCCTGGGTGCCGCCCGCTGCTCGAGAGCAAGAGGGGGAGAGATAGAGAAAGAGAGAGAAGGAAAGAAAGAGATGAGAGAGGGAGGAAGAGAGTGTGAGAGAGGAAGAAGCAAGATAGAGAAAGAGAGAGAGAGAAAGAAAGATGAGAAAGGAAGGGAGTGACGTCATCAGGTGGAAAAATCGCGATATAGCGATTCGCAATGATCGGGATCGCGAAACTCGGGGGATCACTGTAAATAACAAAAAAAAAATTATTGTTAATAAATAATTATGTTTATAAATATCAGGATCACTAAGTGCCTTATTCAACGGTGAGTACCAGTAATAATGGTGAATAAATGGTTGTTAAGGGAATGGGAAATGGTAATTTAGGGGTTTAAAGTGTTAAGGGAAGGCTTGTGATACTGTCCATAGCCAAAAATGGTGTATTTACTTCCGTATCTCTACTTCGCGGAAATTCGACTTTCGCGGGCGGTCTCAGAACGCATCCCCTGCGGAAATCGAGGGAACACTGTATTCCACATGAGGTCTCACCAGCGCTCTATCCAGTGCTCTATCTGCACATGTGCAGAAGCAAAACCACACTGCGGTGCACGTATGCGCATGAAGAAGAAGTAAAGCTATGCGCAGAGCAGGAATGGGAATCCACCCCTGGACTAAATCCTATTTTCCCACCCAGGAGGCTGGGAAGTGGGGGGAGAAATAATTTACCCTCCCCAGACAGATTTAATTAAACCGATCTCTTTTCAGCCTCCAGATTCTCATTTCTTTTAAAGACCTGTTTTGTTTTGTTTTCCTCATGTGTACAGTTATTTTTTTAAATAAATAAATAACCGCTATGGGGAAGAATTCGGTCCACCCCCATTCTATTTATTTTGGCCGGCAGTGGCATTCCATATTTCTCCCAAAAAGAAAAAAAAATCTCCAAGACTATAAAAATTCAGAAAAAACATAGTAGTTGCTAAGTTACTCTTTGGTCTCCCCGTAAGTTTTGTTCCTTGACTGAAGTGACTTTCGAGATCACGAAAAATATGTTCAAGGTCATTTAAGATTAAGTTGTTCTGAGTTTCCTTTAGCTTTATTATTGTTTCTCGCTAAAGATAGAGTTTTAAACTTTTTATTTTTTTATTTTTCCTGCTTCCCGGCTAAAAAAAAATTAAGTCTCTTTTATGTCAGTCTCAACTTGAAGTTTCCTTAGCCAAAGTGCAAAAATGCCATTTTCTAAAACCTTGGCCCAGATCTCAGGTCTCAAAAGGCCACAGTTGAACCCCAAATTGTTCAGCAAGGCAGTTGTTAAGTGAGTTTGGCCTAATTTTACAATTATTTTTATCCATAGGCTTAAGCCAATCATTGCAATTAAAGGAATAGTGTGGTCATTAAGCAAAGGAGGGAGAGAGGGAGAAGGGGAAAGAAATAAGAAAGTGAAGGAGGGAGGGAGTGAGAGAAGGAAGGAAGGAGGGAGGAAGAGGGAAGGAAGGAAGGAAGAATGAAGGAGGGAAGGAAGGAAGGAAAGAAAAAAGTAGAAAGAGAGAGGGAGGAAAGAGAAAGAAAGAAAAGAAAGAAAAAGAAAGGAAAGAAAGAAAGAAGGCAGGCAGGCAAGCAGGGAAAAATCTGGATGAATGAATGAAGGAAGGAAGGAGGGAGGGAGGGAAGGCAGGCAAGTAGGAAGGAAAAAAGAGAGAGAAAGAAGGAAATGAAGAAAGGAAGGAAGGAAAAATGAAAGAGAAAGAAAATAGAGAGAGAAAGGGAGAGAGAGCGAAAGAGAAAGAAAGAAAGAAAAAAGATAGATAGATAGATAGATAGATAGATAGATAGATAGATAGATAGATGGATAGATGGATAGATGGATAGATGGATAGATGGATAGATGGATAGATGGATAGATGGATAGATGGATAGATGGATAGATGGATAGATGGATAGATGGATAGATGGATAGATGGATAGATGGATAGATGGATAGATGATAGATAGATAGATAGATAGATAGATAGATAGATAGATAGATAGAGAAAGAAAGAGGGAGGGAGGGAGGGAGGGAAGGCAGGCAGGCAGGCAAGAAGGACTTGGATTTTGTAATTGTGAAATTGGACTATTTAGGAACAACAGCCTATTGCCAATTTGGACCAAATGATGCTTTTTTCCTTATACATTGAGGATTCAAGCTGACCAAATCTAATGATTAATCCTCAGCTGATCTGCTTCCCTTCTTCTTGAGGCCAAGTATTTAATTCCACTGCAACCAAGGCCAAATATTTAATTCCACCCCAAGACCTAAAGGGAATGTCCCTGCTATAGCTAAAAGAGTGATGTTGCAACATTTGAAAGATAAATACTGTACAGTATACTGCTCAGACAAATAAAGGAAACACTCGAAAAACACATCCTGGATCTGAATGAATGAAATATTCCCATTGAATGCTTTGTTCTGTACAAAGTTGAATGTTGCACAACAGCAGGTGAAATTGATTGTCCATCAGTGTTGCTTCCTAAGTGGACAGTTTGATTTCACAGAAGTTTGATTTACTTGGAGTTATATTGTGTTGCTTAAGTGTTCCCTTTATTTATTTTTTTGAGCAGTGTACATGGCCCCATTTACTGATAGGGTTGAAGAATAGATTAGAGAGATTGGCTTTGGGTCAGTTTTAACCCACCTCAAAGGGTTGTTGTTGTTGTTGTGGGAAAAATAGGAGGAGGAAGGGGGGTTGGATAAGTTTACCACCTTGAGTTACTTATAAAAATAATAATAGTGGGATACAAATAAATAATAAATAAAAATACACTTGCTACTTATGCGAAGATCTGTCTAGAGACGTGACCTTTGTAGAGCTAAATATAATGAAATATAAAATTCATTTTTGCAGAATTTGAGGCCTTTAAAAAAGGTTTTTAAAGTTAGGTGCACAGGAGGTCTTGTTTATTGACCTACACAACTAATTCTGGGTTCAATTACGGTCATACCTCAAGGTCTACTTAGGTGTGTATACTTGCAAACTGTTTGCATTAGATAATTATATCTAGAAGTAACTAGAGTATACTTCATATTTTTTCCTGTTGTATGTTTTCACTTATTTTTTTTAAGCCCTTGCTGTGTGGGTTTTTTTTTAATGATGTACATTTGGCTTTTGTATCTTATTTCTCCCCTGCCATTATTTTAGAAAGCAATAAAATGTATTTTTAAAACCTAATCCCAACTATAAGAGGCAGGAGTGTTTATAACCTGCGAGGGCTCAAGGCATTTGCAGCCTAAGCCAGGGTTATTTCCAACCCCGCAAACTATTAATACTCTGGCAGCAAACCACAAATGTCAAAACGCAGACTTTTCTCTCTGCAAACACAGGGGGATGATACGTCTTGGTGGTTTCAGAGGGAAGAGAGGGGAAAAGAGCAAAGGAACTGGGGAGCTTTTGCAAATCAAGGTGAATCGGATCTACAGTAGCCCATTGCAGATGCTGTACTTTTTGGATGATAATAATAATAATAATAATAATAATAATAATAATAATAATAATAACAACAACAACAACAACAACAACAACAAATGCTGTCAAAGCCAGAATTGAAAAATCAACAGACGATCCAAAGTGCAGACTCTGTAAAGAAACAGATGAAACAATCGATCACATACTCAGCTGCTGCAAAAAGATCGCACAGACTGACTACAAGCATAGACATGATGCTGTGGCACAGATGATCCACTGGAACTTGTGCCGGAACTACCATTTACCAGTGGCAAAGAACTGGTGGGATCATAAGCCCGAAAAAGTGATCGAAAATGAGCAAGCAAAACTACTGTGGGACTTCCGACTTCAGACTGACCGAATTCTGAAGCATAACACACCAGACATCCTGATTGTGGAGAAAAAGAAAGTATGGATCATTGACATCACAATCCCAGGGGACAGCAGAATTGAGGAGAAGCAGCTAGAGAAATTAGTGAAATACGAAGATCTAAAAATCGAGCTGCAACGACTCTGGCAGAAGCCAGTGAAAGTGGTCCCAGTGGTACTTGGCACGCTGGGCGCAGGGCCAAAGGATCTCAGTGGACATTTGAAAACCATTGGAATTGACAAAATCTCCATCTGTCAATTGCAAAAGGCCGCTTTACTGGGATGGGCAAACATAATTTGCCGCTACATCACACAGTCCTAGGTGCTTGGGAAGGGCCCGACTGGTGATGAAATACAAAATCCAGCAGAGTGATCTTGTTTGCTGTGTTGTACTGACATGATGATGATGATGATGATGATGATGATAATCATCATCATCAGGAGGAGGAGAAGTTCAACCCCCTGCTTAGGCAAGAAACCCTACACTACTTCAGACACATGGTTAGCCAACATTTTCTTAAAATCTTCCAGTGTTGGAGCATTAACAACTTCTGGAGGCAAGCTGTTCCACTAATTAATTGTTCTCAAGGTTAGGAAATCTAGAATAGAATAGGATAGAATAGGATAGAACAGAATAGAAAATATGGAATACAACAGAATAGAATAGAATAGAAAATATGGAATAGAATAGAACAGAACAGAATAGAATAGAATAGAAAATATGGAATAGAATAGAACAGAATAGAATAGAAAATATGGAATAGAATAGAACAGAATAGAATAGAATAGAAAATATAGAATAGAATAGAGTAGAGTAGAAAACATGGAATAGAATAGAATAGAACAGAATAGAATAGAATAGAAAATATAGAATAGAGTAGAAAACATGGAATAGAATAGAATAGAAAATATTTATTTATTTATTTATTAGATTTATTAGGTTCATGCGTGCATAAGTAAAGGCATGTGTGGAAGGCTATGCTTATGTGTAGAAGTATTGCATGCATAACTAGCATGCTCGCGCGCTCATATTTACTAATAGGGCAGGTAAGCAAATACAGTGGTACCTCTATCTAAGAACGCCTCTACTTTCTAGATAAGAACTCGGTGCTCAAGATTTTTTTTTACTCTACTTAAGAACCATTTTCTTTTTGAAATATTTTTTATTGTTTTCAAATAAAACACAAAACATTACAAACAAACATGAAAGGACCAGACGAAACACATAAGATAGAAAGGAGCTACAATTGCTCCGCTCAGAACCATTTTCAGAGCCCGGAAAAATTTCCCAGGAAATTTGAGAGCAGCACAAAGGCCCAGCCAGTTTCCCGCCATTCCCCCTTTAATCCCGGCCATCTCGGGCTTTTCTGGGCTACCAGAGGAGCCTTTCAGTGGTGCTTAAGAAGGCTTTGGCAGTCCAGAGCGAAGGGAGCATTTTCCTTTCTCTGGGTGCTTGGAGAGGGAATAAACCCTTTTTAAATTCCCCTCACCTCACCTCCTTCCTTCGGCAGCGACTGTCCTCCTCCTCTTCTTCCTCTTCCTCCTCCCACCCAAATTCCGAGCTTTTATTTCTTTCCTAATGGGTTTGCACACATTATTTGCTTTTGCATGGATTCTTATGGGAAAATTGCTTCTACTTTAGAATGTTTCTACTTAAGAACCTGGTCACGGAACGAATTAAGTTCTTAAGTAGAGGGACCACTGTACTCTGGTTTGTTCCCCTATGTCTGATCCTGTAAGGAAAGAGAATCTGAATTATTCTTTGTTGCAAACCCTTGGAGAACAATTTCCTGAATAAGAAAGCAAAACATTTTGTCACAGAGCTGAACCAACGATTCTTCCATGCAGTCTGAACATCTCTCAATGCTAACTACCACCTACCTGGAGGAAGAACTATTGGTCGATGTAACTTATCGGCTACATGCTACTGGCTCCTGGACCCGATTCCAAGCTTTTAAAAAAAATTGTTGTTATTTGGCCAAACACAGAACAGAATAGAATTTTATTGGCCAAGCTCACAGCACAATACACAATGTACAAGTCCAATATTAAAAAACAGATTAAAACCCTTATAAAAATGAATCACACAACCCAAGCAAACCATACATAAATCATAGTAGCTACGGAGAATATCAACTTCCCCAAGCCTGGCGACATGTTGTTAACATGTTCTAAGCCACCCTGAGTCTAAGGAGAAGGGCGGCATAAAAATTGAATAAACAGAATAGAATGGAATAGAATTCTTTATTGGCCAAGTGTGATTGGACACACAAGGAATTTGTCTTGGTGCAGATGCTCTCAGCGTACATGAAATAAAATATACATTTGTCAAGAATTATGTAGTACAACACTTAATGATTGTCATAGGGGTCAAATAAGCAATGAAGAAACAATCAATATTAATAAAAATCTTAGGATACACGCAACAAGTTACAGTCATACAGTCCTAAGTGGGAGGAAATGATGAGAAAAACTAGTAGAATAGAAGTGCAGATTTAGTAAATAGTTTGACAGTGTTGAGGGAATTATTTGTTTAGCAGAGTGATGGCGTTCGGGGGAAAACTGTTCTTGTGTCTAGTTGTCTTGGTGTGCAGTGCTCTGTAGTGACGTTTTGAGGGTAGGAGTTGAAACAGTTTGTGTCCAGGATGTGAGGGGTCAGTAAATATTTTCCGCACCCTCTTTTTGACTCGTGCAGTACACAGGTCTTCAATGGAAGGCAGGTTGGCAGCCATTGTTTTTTCTGCAGTTCTGATTCTCCTCTGAAGTCTGTGTCGGTCTTGTTGGGTTGCAGCACCAAACCAGACAGTTATAGAGCTGCAGATGACAGACTCAATGATTCCTCTGTAGAATCATATGTTACCCACATAGTAAAGATTTCTGAGAAAGCTTTTTTTTTTGTAATGTTCCTTTTTTTTTTAATGCAACTCAGATTAGAAGCTCCTTAGGAAAATTAGCTGAAGGATTTGCTGCAAGCAGAGAGGCTGTATACAAAAATAGAATCCATTCTCTCTTTCTTTCTCTTGTGCTGGTATCCAAAATCAATACTGTACCTTCAAAGAAATAAGAAACTGAGCTATTTTGAATAATCATCAGACACTGCCAGGATGACTTCAGCTTTTATTTCGTAGTTTGGAAGTATCTTTTCTTTTCTTTTTTTAATTTGGCTCTAGGAGCAAATAAATAAATACATTTGTTAACATATTGCAGTAGCTTTCATCACACATTGTTTGAATGCCTTTTTTTTTTGTTTTAATTTAGGAGCAAACGAATAAATGCATTTCCATATTACAGTACAGATAGTTTTCAATTTACAGCTCTTGATTGAGGCCAGAAAATTCATTATTTAAGCGAGTACAATGAGATCGTATCAGATTTTATGACCTTTTATTAATATGGCTGTTAAGCAAGACACCATATTTTCAGAAGCCAGCTTCATCCATTTGCATTAAACCTGGTTTGAGGTCTGGATAATATTGCAGTAGACAACATCTTATCCAGTATCTACGTTTTTCTTCTTCCTCCCTGTCTTTCGTAAACTACTCAAGACTGACTTATACTGCCAGGCATGGGGGAGTTGAGATATTCCTTCCCCCTAGGCCATTACATGTTATGCATGGTATGTTTGTGTGTATGTTTGGTTTTATAATAAGGGTTTTTAGTTGTTTTATTAATTGGATTGTCACATGCTGTTTTTATTATTGTTGTTAGCCACCCTGAGTCCACGGAGAGGGGCGGCATACAAATCCAATAAATTATTACCGTATTACTATTAATTATTATTATTATTAAGTGTTGTACCCCATGATTCTTGACAAATGTATCTTTTTCTTCTATGTACGCTGAGAGCATCTGCACCAAGACAAATTCCTTGTGTGTCAATCACACTGGGCCAATAAAATTCTATTCTATTCTATTTTAAAATATCTTAAACTAATTATTTCTGTTCATTGGACTTAGAAGTGCTTTATATGTTGTATTTTTATGGAAATGTTGTCAGCTGTCCCGCATCCACGGAGAGGGGTGGAATATAAGTCCAATTAATAAATAAATAATAGATAAATATGTGTACCTACATATTAGACACAGGTACACAAAAATATACATTATCTACTATATAAATTGTATGTGTATGTACACAGATCTTCTAAAATTATACATGTTCAATCTCATCTACTGTGATAGTGTTTCAAAAGTGTTCGGAAACTTCAGATCGTGCAGAATGCAGCTACGAGAGCAATCATGGGCTTCCCTAAGTATGCCCATGTTACACCAACACTCCACAGTCTGCATTGGTTGCCGATCAGTTTCCGGTCACAATTCAAAGTGTTGGTTATGACCTATAAAGCCCTTCATGGCATCGGACCAAAATACATCTGGGTCCGCCTTCCCACAGAGTTGGCCTTCTCCGGGTCCCATCGACTAAACAATGTCGTTTGGCGGGACCCAGGAGAAAAGCCTTCTCTGTCGCGGCCCCGACCCTCTTGAACCAGCTACCCCCAGAGATCAGAATTGCCTCCACCCTCCTTGCCTTTCGTTAGCTCCTCAAAACCCACCTCTCTCGTCAGGCATGGGGGAACTGAACTACCCTTTCCCCCGTAGGCCTATACAATTTATACATGGTATGTTTGTGTGTATGTTTAGTTTTAATAAGGGTTTTTAAAATTATTTAAAACATTAGATTTGTTACATGCTGTTTATTACTGTTGTTAGCCGCCCCGAGTCTACGGAGAGGGGTGGCATACAAATCTAATAAATAAATAAATAAATAAATAAATAAGGAAGGAAGGAAGGAAGGAAGGAAAGAAAGAAAGAAAGAAAGAAAGAAAGAAAGAAAGAAAGAAAGAAAGATAAGAAAGACATACCCAGAGCCCAGAAGGGGAAAAAAGAAAAAAAAATTCAAAATTTTTCTACCAGTTCTGGATACCTGGCCGTACCTGTATTTTTTATTTTTTTTTATTTATTTATTTTGTCCAATACACAATGTGGGTTTTAGTGGGTATACGTATATCTATATACACATAATAAAATACATGATGGAGGTTATAGAGGAGATACTCATAGTAAAATATATCTATGAAAGAATAGAAAAGAAGGTATAGGAATAGAACATATCAATGAAAGAATAGAAGAAGAGATATAGGAATAGAAGAAAGGTATAGGAGATATAGGAGAGCAATAGGACAGGGGACGGAAGGCACTCTAGTGCACTTGTACTCGCCCCTTACTGACCTCTTAGGAATCTGGATAGGTCAACCGTAGATAATCTAAGGGTAAAGTGTTTGGGGTTTGGGGATGACACGATGGAGTCCGGTAATGAGTTCCACGCTTCGACAACTCGGATACTGAAGTCATATTTTTTACAGTCAAGTTTGGAGCGGTTAATATTAAGTTTAAATCTGTTGTGTGCTCTTGTGTTGTTGTGGTTGAAGCTGAAGTAGTCGCCGACAGGCAGGATGTTGCAGCATATGATCTTGTGGGCAATACTTAGATCTTGTTTAAGGCGTCTTAGTTCTAAACTTTCTGGGCCCAGGATTGAAAGTCTAGTCTCATAGGGTGTTCTATTTCGAGTGGAGGAGTGAAGGGCTCTTCTGGTGAAGTATCTTTGGACATTTTCAAGGGTCTTAATGTCTGAGATGCGATATGGGTCCCAAACAGATGAGCTGTATTCGAGGATGGGTCTGGCAAAAGTTTTGTAAGCTCTGGTAAGTAGTGTGAGATTGCCAGAGCAGAAGCTACGTAGGATTAGGTTTACAACTCTTGAAGCCTTCTTGGCTATATTGGCTCTATTGTTGCAGTGGGCTTTGGCACTTAAATCTTTTGTTATTAGTATACCAAAAGATCTTTAACCGAGTGGGGATTATCTGTGATAATTTGATTATTCAGTTCGTATTTGGAGTTCAGATTCTTCTTCCCAATGTGTAGGACAGAGCATTTGCTAGTTGAGATTTGGAGTTGCCATGTGTTAGAGCCCATCGCTGCTTCTCACCTTGATGAGACCATGTTAATGCTGCTCCTACCTCCCTTATCCCCACTCTGCCGACGGATTTCCCCACGATGTGTTCGTTTCCTAGCTGTAGCAGCTCCTCTGCAGTTGTGCTCGTTGGAAACTTGTTGTAGCTTTTCTCCTTCCCTGTTCCTGACGGTTGGCTGCCCATCTTGACTTTCCAGATGTTAAACTACTCTACCACTTCATCGTCTCTGCGGAGAGGGTGCATTTCTTCAGAAAACACCCCCAGACGGTGAGGTCACCGATGGCTCTTGAATTCGTTTCCATTTTGCAGCCTTGCCAGGGATTGACTTGTGATACAAACCATGGCGAGGCCAAAACAGTGACGTTCTCCATAGCCCAGATGAGAAAACACTGGCCAACAACCAAGCTATGATTCAAAAGATTTCTGGGTGTGTAGCCAGAGTTTATATTGACTTTTGCAGAGAGGGCTGGAAGGCCTTGTGTGCCAGATGGCCAACTTTGGTTTTGAACGCTAGTTCTGGACATGGCTTGAAAAATGGAATATTGTCTCTGAAACCAGAGCTGGATCAGTGCAAAAAAAAAAGAAATGAGAGGAAAGAAGAGGGGGGGAAAGGAAAGGAAAGGAAAAACGAAGAGTAAAGGAAAAATAAAAAAAGAAAGGAAAAAGGGAAAGGAAAAAAGGAAAGCAGAGGAAAGGAAAGAAGGAAAGGAAAGGAAAAAAGAAAGGAAGGAAAAAGGAAAGGAAAAAAGGAAAGCAGAGGAAAGGAAAGAAGGAAAGGAGAGGAAAGGGAAGAAGGAGAGGAGAGGATAGAAGGAAAGGAGAGGAAAAAAGGAGAGGAGAGGAGAGGAAAAAAGGTAAGGAAAGGAAAGAAGGAAAGGAGAGGAGAGGAAAGAAGGAGAGGAAAGGAAAGAAGGAAAGAAAAGGAAAGGAAGGGAAAAAAGGAAAGGAGAGGAAAGGAAAGGAGAGGAAAGAAGGAAAGGAGAGGGAGGAAAGGAAAGAAGAGGAAAGGAAAGGAAAAAAGGAAATAAGAGGAAAGGAGAGGAAAAAAGGAAAAGAAAGGAAAGAAGAGGAAAAAAGAAAGAAAAGGAGAGGAAAGGAAAGGTAAAAAGGAAAGGAAAGGAAGAAAGGAAAGGAGAGGAAAGGAAAGGAAGTAAAGAAAAAGAAAAGAAAGCAGAATGTAGGGTTTTTTTTGCTGAGTTGGGAGGTTGTAACATGAGGTTCAGACTGGGTTCCTAGGTTCCCAAAATTTGCTTAGCTAGGAGAAGAAATCTAGAGACTATTAGTATGAGACAGTAAGAGTAGCACTCATCACGTTACCTAATTTGGTTATGAAACATCTGCCAGAAAGCAACCAAGCTCAGAGAGCACCAAGGAGCTCAGTTCCCCTCCTCCTCCTTTCCACAAAGCCCACTCCTTTTAGCATTGATGATGTTATCTAGTTGGGTAACGAAAGGTCTTTAAGAAAAGAACCAAGATCAGAGACCACCAAGGATCCCACAGTTGTCCTCCTCCTCCAAGCAAACTGTGGTTAGTCGAAGACTACTGACACAATGGTACTATCTGCAGTGGTTCACTTAACAACCGTGGCAAAGAAGGGCATAAAACGAGATTAAACTCACTGTCTTACCTCAATGAACAGGAATTCTCCGTACTGAAGGAGCGGGTCCAGCAGTCACATGGGTTGCTCATGTCCAATCCGGTGGAACTGAGCCTAGTATTAAAAAAGCTTGCCGGATCCGCCCCTTCCCCAGAATTCGCTCAGTTCGCATATCCTGCGGTTGTATTGTGAATGCTCGTTCAACATTCTAACACCTTCCCTTCGACCTTTCCTTCAAAAAAGTAGTAAGATTTATTGTCTTTATTCAATTACTTGCACTAATTGCGCCAGCCGTTTAAAAGAAAAAAAGAAATAAAGCGGCTCGGCTTTTTTCCTTGGGAGAAGTTGCGGTTTCGTTTTCCCCCGGCGGTTTTGCCGGTTACGATTCCTGCGGCCGCTTGTGGATTCTTCTAATCCCTTGGCCTGGAGGTTCTGGTGCAAGTATTTATCATTGAATTATTGTTTTATTATTGTATACAAATATTTAAGGGCTTATAAAATACCTCCTGCGGAGTGAGACGCCTTCTAGTCTCCTGGACTTAGTCGATCGCTTTCCCTTAAGAAATTCTACGGAGCGATTTTTTCGGCGCGAAGGCCTTCGCGCCCTTTTTTTAAAAAATCTAGGCCTCTCGTGTTGGCCTTCTGCCAGCCGCGTAGGCCTCAGTCCACCGCGTGGATCCGGGAGCGGGCCTTGGGGGTCCCAGGCTAAATTCTCCACCGGCTAAGCCTCCAACCAGAGTGCCTTGGTTTTACTTAATTGCAAAGTTTAGGGAGGCTGGCCCCGCTGGATTTGGGGGCACGAACTCTGGGTTTGCCCAGATTGTCCTCACGTCTCAGCAGCTTCGAGGCCTCGAAGCAGGATCCATTCCTCTTGGGAAGTCCTTGAAATCTTCTCCTTATAATTTAGTTATTGGCTCAGCCTTGTCTTCTGTTAATTGTCAGACTATGGCTACTTTTCCCAAGAGAGGCACAACTAAAGGTCCCAGAGAGGCCAGGCCTACAGGCGATGAGATTACTAGTATCCCCCAGGCCTCTTCCTCCTCTTCTCCAGGGGCCCGTCCCTCGACCAAGGTCACCAGGGCTGAGAAGAGAAGGGACCTAGCCCTACAAAAAATTCATGACAAATCAGCAAAACGTTTGAAAGTGCAGGCCCAAGTAATCAGTAGTCAAGACCCACCAGAGGCCTCTAGTCTGCCTCCTTCTGGGGTCCCTGTGTTATCTCTGGATGAGCCAAACCTAGACAGACCCCAACCTAACCTATGGGGCATAGGTCCAGAGGAACCAGATATTATTGAAGATTCCCCCCAGCCAGGATCCTCCCAGGCCTTTAGGAATTCTTCTGCCATTTCTGCTGATATTTCCACTTTACCTCCTGAGTTCCAATCTATTTTTGCTGTGTTGTCCAAAGCCATTGATGCCAAACTCTCCTCCATCAATGAGCTTCCTTTACCTCTTCCTCCTTCTCGTTCCTCCCGCCCCTTGGGTTCTTCCCCAGCGGTCAGAGCTCCTATTCAGGATGATTCAGAATCCTCCCAGGATGAATATGAGGATGTAGAGGAGGATGAAGACCCTTTCCAGGGCTTATCAGAGGATGAGGAATCCCAAATAAAGGTCCCTCCTCCAATTACTATTTTCCCTTCTCAACTATTCAAATCTCTCCTCCTCAAAGCTAGAATTTCTACGGGATTAGCAGCCCAGGAGAAACAAGCCTCCACTTCCACTGATCCCCCGGAGGAGAATTTACCTTACTTCACAGAGGAACAGGAGGATAACGAGGTAATTCCTATGCCTAAATTGTTTAAAGATGCCTTACTCAAACAGTGGGATTTTCCAGCCTCTGGCCTTAATCCCTCTACCAAGGACAGAAAGTTGTATAAACTCTCCTCTTCCTATGAAGAGCTTCTATCTTTTCCCAAACCAGATGAACCTGTCAAAATTCTTCACTCGGCAGCGGCTGTGCCAGGCGAGGCGGAGGAAGTCCTCCGTCCAGAGGACAAGCGCATCGAGCAAATGCTCAAAAGAGGATTCTCCGCTGATTCCTGGGCCATTAAAAGTTCTGCAGCAGCCTCCTTCTTCTCCAGAGCCATGCTGCTGTGGCTTCGCCAACTTCAACAGCACATTCCTCCAGATGACTTGAGAGGTCAACAAGACTTCAACAAAGTCTTTGCAGCTGCCCAGTACGTGGCTGATGCCACCTTGCAATCTACTAGATTTTCTGCTAAGTCTATTGCAGCTTCTACAACGGCAAGAAGACTCCTATGGATTCGCCCTTGGCAAGCGGGAGTTCGCCAAAAGTGGCAGTTATCCCAGGGCCCCTTAAAGCGCGACCTTCTCTTCGGTGATCTTCTGGATCCACTCCTCACGGAGACCACGGACAAGAAGAAGGTTTTGGGTCCAACCACGAAAAAGGTTACCAAAACGCAGTCCTTTCGTCGCCCAGGGCGCCAGCAAGACCAAGCGGCTTCCTATCAGAGATCTCCAGGTCAGTATTCCCCCCGCTTTCGTTCCCAAGGTAGGAACTCCAGGGGTAGAGGTTTTCGCTTCCAAAGGGGAGCTTCCTCTAACAGGGCTTCAAAAAAACCTAGATGGTAATCTTTCCTCCATTCCCATAGGGGGTCGCCTAGCTCATTTCGCTTCAAATTGGCGTCTCACCTCCAAGGACCCTTGGGTCATTGACACTGTTCAAACAGGCCTTCTTTTAGAATTTATTTCTCCTCCCCCTAAACGTTTTATTTCCTGCCCTTCTCCCAGGTCATCCTCAGATTGTAACCGTATGGAGGAGGCCATTTCTCATCTATTGTCCATTAGAGCCATTCAACCGGTCCCTTCCGGTCAGAAGGGCCAAGGGTTTTACTCCATCCTATTTATGGTTCCAAAGTCCTCCGGAGGTTGGAGAGCCATTTTGGATTTAAAGAAACTAAACCTATTCATCAAATATAGAAAGTTTAAGATGCACTCCTTGTCTTCTATTTTGGCCGCCATTCACTCGGGAGATTTCATGGTCTCCTTAGACCTCACTGAGGCCTACCTTCACATTCCTATAGCCAAATGCCACAGAAAATTTTTACGTTTTTCCTTTCAAGGCAGGCATTTCCAGTATAGGGCGATGCCATTTGGCCTTTCCTCGGCCCCTCGGGTCTTTACAAAGCTCTTGGGGTCCCTGGCGGCCTATATCCGGGCGTCTCCCATCCACATTTTATGTTATCTTGATGATATTTTAATTCATGGGAACTCCCTAGAGACAGTGAAATCAGACCTTTCTGTTACCATGTCAGTCCTTCAGGACCATGGGTTTTCCATCAACTTTGACAAAAGTCACCTCCAACCTTCCACTTCCATTCCTCACCTGGGATCCATTATTGATTCAAAATCTTCCCAGGTTTTTCTCTCTCCCGAGAGAAAACTCAGTATAGTGGAGTTAATTTCTAACGTTTTATCTAAGCCTTCAGTATCCATAGTTACTCTATCTTCCCTTTTGGGGAAGATGGTGTCATGCATAGGCATCATTCCCTGGGCTCGCCTTCATGCTAGGGAACTCCAGTGGCTTCTGTTGCCCTTTCAGAGATCGGGGCACAGCAACTCAAATCGACGCATCGTCATCCCACTGAGTGTTCGCAAATCCTTCAAGTGGTGGAAGTCTCCGGCCATGGACAGAGGATCCCCGTTCAGGTGCCCGGATCAATTTGTCATCACCACAGATGCCAGTCTATCGGGATGGGGCGCCCACGCCCAGGGGATGATAGCCCAGGGCACGTGGTCCCCGGAGGAAGCTTCCAGGCCAATCAATTGGCTAGAGTTAAGAGCCGTTTCCCTGGCTCTGAAGCATTTCTCTCCTCGCATTCCCAACCGGCACGTTCTCATTCTCACCGACAACATTGCCACAAAAAGTCATATCTGCAGACAGGGGGGCACGAGATCCAAGGCTCTCATGAGGGAGGCCCTCAAGCTGGGTCTTTGGGCGGAAAAACATCTCCAGTCGCTCCTAGCCGATCACATCTCGGGGAGTCTCAACGCCCAGGCGGATTGGCTATCCCGAGCAACGATAGACCCAGGAGAGTGGAACCTCCATCAAGACCTGTTCCATCAAATCACACTCAGATTCGGCCTACCAGTTCTGGATCTCTTCGCGACCAATGCGAACGCCCAACTCCCTCGCTTCTATTCCAGATTTCCATCCCCGGGAGCGGAAGCAATCAATGCCCTCCGGAGTCCATGGCCTCCAGGCCTACTCTACGCATTTCCTCCGATTCCAATCCTCCCGGACGTGATTCACAAGGTCCTCACAGAGAGGGCCCGAGTAATCCTAATCGCCCCTCATTGGCCCCGCCGGCCCTGGTTCGCGGATCTTCAACAGCTGTCCGTCCAGGACCCTTGGCGACTCCCCGCTTCGGGGGATATGCTGCGGCAGGGGGCCTCTTTCCATCCAGACCCGGAGTGGTTCCACCTCACCGCTTGGCTGTTATCAGGAGAGATTTAGAACTGCGTGGGCATGACCCCGATTCAGTGGAGGTCATTTTAAAGGCCAGAAGGGGCTCGACCAATCGAATCTACGACCACACGTGGTCCAAGTTTCACCAGTGGTGTCTACAGGAAGGTCTCTCCCCTCTGTGCATCCCCATACACAGAATTATTTCCTTCCTTATGCAAGGCTTCCATAAAGGACTTTCCACCAGCACCCTCCGGCGTCATCTGGCAGCCATTTCATCTGTCCTAGGGGGTCCCCGCAGACAGCCTCTCCGATCCCTCCCTGAGATTCAGGAATTCCTCAAGGGCATAGCCAACCTCAGACCTTCCAAGGTCCACAGGTATCCATCCTGGGATTTGCCACGGGTTCTCCATTCCCTCACGCAGGCACCATACGAACCCCTAAAATCGGCGTCCCTCAGGTACCTATCCTTTAAGGTAGCCTTCCTGGTGGCTATTACCTCTGCCCGACGCATTTCGGAGCTGGCTGCCCTCTCAATCAGGCAGGACCTTTGTCAATTCCATCAGGACAAGGTAGTCTTGCGACTGGACCCCACCTTCTTACCCAAGGTCAGTTCCATGTTCCACAGATCTCAGGATATTGTCCTACCTTCCTTCTGCCTCCAACGAGACCATCCCTTGGCAATTAGATGGCACACCCTGGATCTCACCAGAGCGCTGAGAATATATATCCAACGCACAGGACCCTTTCGGAGGTCAGAAGCACTTTTTGTAGCCTATCATCCCAGAGTCATGGGGGCCAAAGTGTCTTCAACAGTAATAGGCCGGTGGATCAGAGGGACCATATCTAAGGCCTATGAGTCGGCCTCCCTCTCAGTTCCAAGGAACATCACTGCGCATTCCACCAGGAGCGCAGCCACCTCGGCCGCTTGGGCGACTCAAGCCCCGTTGGAGGAGGTCTGCAAAGCAGCCACTTGGGCCTCGCCAAATTCCTTCATCAGGCACTACAAAATTGATTCTTATGCTTCAGCGGACGCTGCCTTCGGCAGAAGGGTACTCCAATCCGTTATCTCTCACGATAGCAAGCTAATCCCACCCTAGGGACCATCTATTGGGTATGTCCCATGTGACTGCTGGACCCGCTCCTTCAGTACGGAGAATAGGCGTTGATTGCTTACCTGAACGCCTCTTCTCGTACGGTGAGCGGGTACAGCAGTCACTTCCCGCCCTTGTATGTGTCTTCTTTACCTTTCTATACCTTTCTTCCTCTAACAATGAGAGTTGAACACTACAGAGCTTCACAACTGAGCCTAGTCTATGGATTCGCGAATTCTGGGGAAGGGGCGGATCCGGCAAGCTTTTTTAATACTAGGCTCAGTTCCACCGGATTGGACATGAGCAACCCATGTGACTGCTGTACCCGCTCACCGTACGAGAAGAGGCGTTCAGGTAAGCAATCAACGCCTATTTAAAGGCTCAATTTAGAAACCTAGAAGATTGACGGCAGAAAAAGACCTCATGGTCCATCTAGTCTGCCCTTATACTATTTCCTGTATTTTATCTTAGGATGGATCTATGTTTATCCCAGGCATGTTCAAATTCAGTGACTGTGGATATGTATATGTTGTTTGCTTTTTTAAATATGATAGGGTTTTATGTGCTTTTTAATATTAGATTTGTTTTCGCTGGAATATTGTTTTTATTATTGTTGTGAGCCACCCCGAGTCTTCCGAGAGGGGCGGCATACAAATCTAATAAATATAAAAAATATATAAATATAATATATATAATATATTTACCAATCAGATCTGCTAGAAGTTTGTTCCAAGCATCTACTACTCTTTCAGTAAAATAACATTTTCTCACGTTGCTTCTGATCTTTCCCCCAACTAACCTCAGATTGTGCCCCCTTGTTCTTGTGTTCACTTTCCTATTAAAAACACTTCCCTCCTGAACCTTATTTAACCCTTTAACATATTTAAATGTTTTTATCATGTCCCCCCTTTCCCTTCTGTCCTCCAGACTATACAGATGGAGTTCATGAAGTCTTTCCTGATACGTTTTATGCTTAAGACCTTCCACCATTCTTGTAGCCCGTCTTTGGACCCGTTCAATTTTATGAATATCTTTTTGTAGGTGAGGTCTCCAGAACTGAACACAGGATTCCAAATGGGGTCTCACCAGCGCTCTATACAGCGGGATCACAATCTCCCTCTTCCTGCTTGTGATACCTCTAGCTATGCAGCCAAGCATCCTACTTTGCAGTCGCAAGTCAGGAACATACCCGTATTCACAAAGTAATTCTCTTTGCTTGCTCCCTGACAGGCTATATTTATACGTGTCTTGCGATGTCTCTTCTATTTATTGTCTTCCTCCGCGCACAGTTGCACAAATGCACAAGCGCACAACCGCACTCGCACATCTCCTCCCTCTCTGCTTGAAGCCTTCCTTTCCCGGCCTCGCTTAAGGACATGAATATTTCAGGAGCTCCCGCCTTCATCCATTATTCAGCCACACTTTTTAATGCGCCAAAGGCCAACAACATTAAAAGGAGAAAGGGAAGGGAACATTTGTGCAAGTAACAGATCTTTAAAAAAAGGGCATCACTCCGTTTGTCAATCCAAAGGTGTGGGTTTTTTCAAGAGGCAACTGGAATTTCTTGAGTTTTTTCTTTTGAAGACGTTTAACATTTAAATATGTGAAAGGGTTAAATAAGGTCCAGGAGGGAAGTGTTTTTAATAGGAAAGTGAACACAAGAACAAGGGGACACAATCTGAAGTTAGATGGGGGAGAGATCAAAAGCAACTCTCCGGGTCCCGTTGACCAAACAATGTTGGCCGGTGGGACACAGGGGAAGAGCCTTCTCTGTGGCGGCCCCGGCCCTCTGGAATCAACTCCCTCCAGAGATTCGAACAGCCCCCACCCTCCTCGCCTTCTCTAAAATGCTGGAGACTCACCTTTGTCGCCAGGCGTGGGAATAGTTACTACCTTCTCCCCCTTTTTATTATGTTTTCGGCCTTACTGTAGGATGGATTAGGTTGAATGTGTATGATTGTATAGTTAGGGATTTTACTATGTATTAATGTTTTTAAATTGATTTAACTTTCTACTATTGGATTTGTAATGTATTGTATCGCTATTATGTTGTGAGCCGCCCCGAGTCTTCGGAGAGGGGCAGCATACAAATCTAATAAACTATAAACTAAACTATAGCGTATTTGACTTCTGGGCTGTGGGGAAGGAATTGCATTTATTTATTTATTTTACAAAACCTAATTCCTTCACCACATCAGTAAAGGTGATTTTGGGAGTTTGGCCCAGCCTGCTTTCATGTGTAGGAGTGCAATTTTTGACAAACTTTGGCCTCGGAATTCCTACTGTCCTGCCTGGAAACAATTATGCAACTGATGGAGAGTGTGTTTAATTGAGAAGAACGTTCCATTTTCCCTCCTCCTTTGAATAACGATCCGTGAACTCGTTCCCTGTCACAACAAATCACTTAATTGACTTCAAGATTGCTGCGTGTGCTAAATGTATTCAAAAAAACCTGCCCAAGGATTCCTCGGAAGAGGCAAAAAATGGTGGCAATTTGTCGGAATGACATGTATGTACGGTGATACCTCGTCTTACAAACTTTTCAAGATACAAACCCGGGGTTTAAGATTTTTTTTGCCTCTTCTTACAAACTATTTTCACCTTACAAACCCACCGTCACCGCTGGGATGCCCCACTTCCGGACTTCCGTTGCCAGTGAAGCACCCGTTTTTGCACTGCTGGGATTCCCCTGAGGCTCCCCTCCATGGGAAACCCCATCTCCGGACTTCTGTGTTTTTGCGATGCTGCAGGGGGATCCCAGCAGGGGAATCCCAGCAGCGCAAAACCAGGCACTTCGCTGGCAACGGAAGTCCGGAGGTGGGGTTTCAAGGGCTTTGGTGTTTTTGCTGGGATTCCCCTGATGCTCCCTTCACTGGGAAACCCCCATCTCCGGACTTCCTTTGCCAGCGAAGCGCTCGTTTTTGCACTGCTGGGATTCCCCTGCTGGGATCCCCCTGCAGCATCGCAAAAACACAGAAGTCTGGAGGTGGGGTTTCCCATGGAGGGGAGCCTCAGGGGAATCCCAGCAGTGCAAAAACAGGCGCTTCGGCTGGCAAAAGGGGTGAATTTTGGGCTTGCACACAATAATCGCTTTTCCATTGATTCCTATGGGAAACATTGTTTCATCTTACAAACTTTTCACCTTAAGAACCTTGTCCCGGAACCAATTAAATTTGTAAGACAAGGTATCACTGTATTAGTAATTGGTTAATTTTGGGAAAAATTGAAACCTGAGAATTTGATTTAAATTTTGGAAGCCAGATGGCGAAGATGAGAAATGGGGGTAGCACTATATAATGATATAACACAAAATTTACTTATTGTTTAGACTTTAAGCATATAGAACTTTATTTTATGAAGTACAGTAGGTGATATATTATGGATAGTCTCTTTTATTAAAGATATATATAGAGATAATTTTTAATTAGCTATATGATGCAATATTAAAATTTAGATAAAAGAGATTTTATTAGCCGCTCAGAGTCTTCGGAGAGGGGCGGCATACAAATCTAATTAATAATAATAATAATAATAATAATAATAATAATAATAATAATAATAATAATATTTATAAGACAGGAGGTCTTTTTCTGCTGTCAATCTTCTGTTTCTCTGTTTCTAAGCCCACTTTTGCCTCAGGTGCTTTGGAGAATATTATTATTATTATTATTATTATTATTATTATTATTATTATTATTATTATTATCATTATCATTATAATTAGATTTGTATGCCGCCCCTCTCCGTAGACTCAGGGCGGATTACAGCAATGATAAAAACAATATATAATGACAAATCTAATAGTTAGAATCTAAAATAACAATAATACATTTTAAAAGTCTAAAAAACAAGAAACCCAAATATATAAAAACATACATACAGTCATATCATACACAAAAAACTACATAGGCAGGGGGAGATGCTTCAGTTCCCCCACGCTTGACGACAGAGGTGGGTTTTAAGGAGTTTACGAAAGGCAAGGAGGGTGGGGGCAGTTCTAATCTCTGGAGGGAGCTGGTTCCAGAGGGTTGGAGTCGCCACAGAGAAGGCTCTTCCCCTGGGTCCCGCCAAATGACATTGTTTAGTCGACGGGACCCGGAGAAGGCCAACTCTGTGGGACCTAACCGGTCGCTGGGATTCGTGCGGCAGAAGGCGGTCTCGTAGATACCTTGCTCCGGTGCCATGAAGGGCTTTGTAGGTGATGACCAACACTTTGAATTGTGACCGGAAACTGATCGGCAACCAATGCAGACTGCGGAGTGTTGGAGTAACATGGGCATACTTAGGGAAGCCCATGATTGCTCTCGCAGCTGCATTCTGCACGATCTGAAGTTTCCGAACACTCTTCAAAGGTAGCCCCATGTAGAGAGCGTTACAGTAGTCGAACCTCGAGGTGATGTGGGCATGAGTGACTGTGAGCAGTGAGTCCCGGTCCAGATAGGGCCGCAACTGGTGCACCAGGCGAACCTAGGCAAACGCCCCCCTCGCCACAGCTGAAAGATGTTTCTCTAATGTGAGCTGTGGATCGAGGAGGACGCCCAAGTTGCGGACCCTCTCTGAGGGGGTCAATAATTCCCCCCCCAGGGTGATGGATGGACAGATGGAATTGTCCTTGGGAGGCAGAACCCACAGCCACTCCGTCTTATCCGGGTTGGGTTTGAGTCTGTTGACACCCATCCAGACCCCAACAGCCTCCAGGCACCGGCACATCACTTCCACTGCTTCATTGACTGGACAAGGGGTGGAGATGTATAACTGGGTATCATCCACATACTGATGATACCTCACCCCATGCCCCTGGATGATCTCACCCAGCAGTTCTGAAGTTTCCGAACACTCTTCAAAGGTAGCCCCATGTAGAGAGCGTTGCAGTAGTCATGCCTTGAGGTGATGAATAGTTTGACTCCCTCTTCTTTGTCACTGGCGCTCAAATATTGGATGTGCGCTTTCTTGTCACCTGTAGTCCTTCTTTTCATTAAACCCAGACACGTTGCTTCCATGTTCCTAGCACTTAATTGTGACAGCTGCCTGGTTTATCTCCAAGCATCTCTGAGCAAAGGAGAACATCCAGGTGCACGTTTTGCCCGGAATAGCATCGCCTGGGACATAGCCTCCCTCGGTCATGCCAGTCTCAGCATCATGTGCTTCAGCCTCCGAAGCCCAGAGAACAAGCCAGACGTTGGTGTGGGCTTCTGGCTGGCCCCATTGACGTCCTCACTCGTGTGTGGTCCTCTTATCTGGGGCACGTGGTTATGACCACGATCACTTGACTTCCATGCGTCCTGTTTCTTCCCAATGCCATCTTTTTAATCACCTTATTTTTCTGTTTGCTTCATTAGTGCAAAAGCTCAGTCACGGGGCAACGAGTTGTAATGTGAGAAGTATCTGTATCTGTATTTTTCTCTCTCTCTCTTTCTTCTGTCTCTCTCTCTCTCTATCTTTTCTTTTTCACTTTTGCTCTTTTGCCCTTTTCTTTCTCTCCCATTTTCTCTTTTTCTTTCTTTCTTTTTCCGCTCTCTCTTTCCCTTTTTCCCTCCCAATTTTGCTTCTTTTTCTTTCTCCCTTCTCTTTCTCTCTTTTTTCTCTTTCTCTCTTTCTCTCTCTTTCTTTTTTCTCTCCCTCTCTTTTTTCCTCTCGATTTTGCTCTATTTCTTTCTCCCTCTCGTCTCTTTCTTTTTTCTCTTTTCGCTCTCTCGTTTCCTTTTTCCTCTCAATTTTGTTCTTTTTCTTTCTCCTTCTCTTCTTTCTCTCCCTTTTTTTATCTTTCTCTCTTTTTCTCCCTTCTCTTTTTCTGTCTTCCCCCTCTCTCTTTCTCTTTTTGTCTCACTTTCTTTCTTCTTTATCCCTCCCTTTTCTTTCTCTTTTTCTGTCCATTCTCGCTTTCTCTTTTTTCTCTCGCTTGTGCTCTTTCTTTCTCCCTCTCCCCTCTTTCTCTTTTTCTCTCTCTCTTTCTCCCTTCTTTCTTTCCCTTTTTCTCTTTCCTTTTTCTTTCTCTCTTTTTCTCCCTCTCTCCTTCTCTTCCTTTATTTCTCTTTTTCTCTCTCTCTTTCTCCCTTCTTTCTTTCCCTTTTTCTCTTTCCTCTCTCTTTCTCTCTTTTTCTCCCTCTCTCCCTCTCTTCCTTTATTTCTCTTTTTCTCTCCCTCATTCTCTTTTTCACTTTTCTCTCTTCCTTTCTCTTTCTCCCTCTCTCTTTCTCTTCTCTCTCTCTTTTCCTTTCTCTTGCTCCCCCTCTCTCTCTTTCTCTTCTTCTCCCTCTCTTCCTTTCTCCCCCCTACCTTTCACACACACTCTTTCTCTCTCTTTTTCATCTCTTTCTTTTCAATTTCCCTTCCTCAGCATTTTTCCAAATGAGGCCAACCTTTTTTTAGCTCAATTTCTCTTTTACTGACAAATTTACATCCCCCGGCACCAATTTTGCTCCTGTTTTCATCAATTTATGGAACATTCCTCAGGCTGATAGACAGCCCCAAGGGTTTCCATCATTACTCTGCAATATTCCATTAGGTTTTCATCCTTTCTGGATGATAAAATAGGCAAGGGGTGCACCATAATAATTCTAAGCCACAGTACCATGGCTACGGCATCAATTTTAAGCTTCAATGCAGAAAACGTTAATGCTGAAAGATTAACTTATTCAAAGGTAATATTTTAACAAAAGACCTGAACGATGATCATTAAAGTAGGGGCCAGGCTTGGTACCTTTGAGATAAGTCTTTAGAAAATATTCTAGAATAATACAGATCTGTATTTATTAAAATATAGTTTGCCCACCAGTGCGCACCACACTCTTGGCAAGAGGTCCTCTGGTAGAAAAAGAATATTTTACATAGAAACATAGAAGATTGACCGCAGAAAAAGACCTCACGGTCCACCTAGTCTGCCCTTATACTATTTCCTGTATTTTATCTTACAATGGATATATGTTTATCCCAGGCATGTTTAAATTCAGGAACTGTGGATTCTTCCTTCCTTCTCTTCCTTCTCTTCCTTCCCTCTTTTTCTTTCCTCCCTCCCTCCCTTCTTCATTCCTTTCTTCCTTCTTTATTTTCCTTCCTTCTTTCCTTCCTCCCTTCCTTCCTCATTCATAGAAACATAGAAGATTGACCGCAGAAAAAGACCTCACGGTCCACCTAGTCTGCCCTTATACTATTTCCTGTATTTTATCTTAGGATGGATCTATGTTTATCCCAGGCATGTTTAAATTCAGTGACTGTGGATTGACTGACCACGTCTGCTGGAAGTTTGTTCCAAGCATCTACTACTCTTTCAGTCAAATAATATTTTCCCACGTTGCTTCTGATCTTTCCCCCAACTAGCCTCAGATTGTGCCCCCTTGTTCTTGTGGTCACTTCCCTATTGAAAACACTTCCCTCCTGGACCTTATTTAACCCTTTGACATATTTAAATGTTTCGATCCTGTCCCCCCCCCCCCCCTTTCCCTTCTGTCCTCCAGACTAGACAGATTGAGTTCGTTAAGTTTTATTTTCACAAGGGCTTCCTATTACTCTGGAGAGCAACGTCTCCAAAGAGGGTATTGTATTTTCTCCTCATTTGGAGATCAGAGAACAATGAAAGTCCGCGTTCCGCCCGCCTCCCTCCCTGCCCGCTTGGTGGTCTGTTCCTGAAGAGAACGGCTCCTTTTTTTCATTCCACTCCCCCCTCTCAGCAAAATGGCTCCCTGTCTATATTTAGCTCTTCTATTAGCAGAGATGTCAAAGGGGAAATTGCAAGTGATGATCCCTGTTCAATTGAAGTCAGCAATTCAGCTTCGGGGGTTTTTTCTCTTGCAGAACCAATATCTCCTTTATAGGTTTTGTTGCGATCAGATTAAGGTCGGTTGTATGTCAATCAAGGAAAGCGCAGCTGGACCAATTATTAACTACTATTCTTCTCTCATCCTTCCTGTTCCTTCTACTGATGATTAGAACCTTGTTGCTTGTATCTTTTTGATTAATATTGTTTTATTTAGTTTTATTTAGTTTCCTAGTATGATTTTGATTGCTTATTTAGTATCCTATGATAAGAAGTGGGATGCTTCCGGTTTGGATCGGTTCTTTAGAACCGGTAGCGGGAATCCCCCCCCCCCCCCTTGCTGAACTGGGACTCTAATGGCAGTGCCGTAGCTGCCGCCATCTTTGTTTTTGGCTTCTGCGCATGCGCAGAAGCTTGGGTTTTGACAATGCGTGTGTGCCCATGTGGCACGGGACAAAGTGAACTGGCAGGGAGGCAAGTTAGAACCCACCGCTGCCTAAACATAGTCTAACAAAGCATACCAACAACTAAATGATACGTGTTGTACAATTGCAGCTTCTGAAATCTTTACCTGATTGGGTAAAACGTGGTGTGTGAACCCGATAATCTAGAATTTTTTCCTGCCTCATATAATACAGAAAATTAAGGCTTTTGACAGGAAGGGTAAAGAAATATTCCTTCTGTGAGGCAAGAATTGTATGAATTATGGAAGTCGATGATACATGACATTTTGGTGACCTTTAGCTTGGAGAGTTTGATATATAAATTGAAATTTTTTTCCCTTTATATTTATATATACAGTATATAAATTAAAGGGAAAAAAATCAATTTTCAATTCAGTAATATGTATATATACAGTATATATACAG
Organism: Erythrolamprus reginae; assembly: GCF_031021105.1. Lineage (NCBI taxonomy): Eukaryota > Metazoa > Chordata > Lepidosauria > Squamata > Dipsadidae > Erythrolamprus > Erythrolamprus reginae. The sequence continues at coordinate 5,030,836 of NC_091953.1, read as the reverse complement.
TGGTACCTCTACTTATGAATTTAATTCGTTCTGTGACCAGGTTCTTAAGTAGAAAAGTTTGTAAGAAGAAGCAATTTTCCCCACAGGAATCAATGTCAAAGGTAATGTGTGCGATTGGGGAAACCACAGGGAGGGTGGACGCCCTCTTTCCTCCCAGGAGATTCCTAGAGAGGCTGCACGGAGGCTTCTCCCCACCTTTTCTGGCCCTGTTTCCTCCCAGGAAATTCCTAGAGAGGCCCCACAGAGGCTTCTCCCTGCTTTTTCCGGCCCTGTTTCCTCCCAGGAGATTCCTAGAAAGGCCCCATGAAGGCTTCTCCCTGCTTTATCCAGCCCTGTTTCCTCCCAGGAGATTCCTAGAGAGGCCCCACAAAGGTTTCTCCTTGCTTTTTCCGGCCCTGTTTCCTCCCAGGAGATTCCTAGAGAGGCCCCACGGAGGCTTCTCCTCGCCTTTTCCAGTTACAGTTTTGGAGGCTCAGGTTTATAAGTGGAAAATGGTTCTTGAGAAGAGGCAAAAAAAATCTTAAACACCCAGTTCTTATCTAGAAAAGTTCATAAGTAGAGGCGTTCTTAGGTAGAGGTACCACTGTATTATTAAAAACAAAAAAACTCCATCTCCATCATTTTTTAGACCCCTGTGTGTCAAGATTCAACGACGTCTGGAGTAGACAATCCTGCTTGTTGTCAAACCAGCTCAATGCTTTAATTTTTCCAAGGAAAGAGGCCAACTTCCAAACAAATTGGATCGTAGCCACCGGCTATTTTACATTTCCCCAGAAAGCCTCAGCGGGTTATATGGGGTGTAGAGGCATTCCTATAAACAAAGATGAAGCTTGACAATAAAAGTTTTATTATTCTGGGCAGAATTGGCCCACGTTTCATTTATCCCCACCCCTTCGATGTTAAATGATTATTAAAACTAAAATTGCAGTGCGGGATCGGTGCGCTCTCTTACTGCCCTTGGCTGAAAATGTAGAGTCCTCAAGCTACGACCACAACGGAGCCCAGCATTTCTGTTGCTAAGTGAATCAGCAGTCGGGTGAATTCTGCCCCATTTTACGACCCATCCCGCCACCGTTGATAAATAAATCACGGTTTGTTGAGTGAATCTGGCTTCCCCCATTGATTTTTCTGGGCGGAAGGTGGTGGGCTAAGGGAAATCACATGATCTCAGGAGAATGCAAAATAAAACTCATCAGCAAAGACTTCATGAACTCCATCTGTGTAGTCTGGAGGACAGAAGGAAAAGGGGGGACATGATTGAAACATTTAAATATGTCAAAGGGTTAAATAAGGTCCAGGAGGGAAGTGTTTTTAATAGGAAAGTGAACACAAGAACAAGGGGACACAATCTGAAGTTAGTTGGGGGAAAGATCAAAAGCAACATGAGAAAATATTATTTTACTGAAAGAGTAGTAGATCCTTGGAACAAACTTCCAGCAGACGTGGTGGGTAAATCCACAGGATTTACTTCCTTCCTTCCTTCCTTCCTTCCTTCATCTCTTTCTGACTGTTCTCCATAATTCCCTCCTTCCGTTCTTTTCTTCCTTCTTTCCTTCTGATTTTTCTTCCTCCCTTTTCTTCCCTGCTCTTCCTTCCTTCCTTTCTTATGACTTTTCTTCACTCCTCCCTCCCTTCTTTTTTTCCTTCCCCCTTTTCCTTCCTTTCTCTCCTTCTGATTGCCCTCCACTCCTCCATTCCTTCTTTCCTTCCTTCCATTGCCTTCACTCCTCCCTCCCTTCCCCCTTTTCCTTTCTTTCTTTCCTCCTGATTATCCTCCACTCTTCCCTCTCTCCTTCCTTTCCTTCTTTCCGTCTTTTCCCTTCCTTTCCTTTTGACTTTACTCCTCCCTCCCTTCCTTTTTCTTTCCTTTCTCTCCTTCTTGACTCTATCCACTCCTCCCTCCCTCCCTTTCTTCCTTCCTACCCTCCTTCACTCCTCCCTCCCTCCCTTCTTTTCTTCCCCTTTTTCCTTCTCTCTTCTATCCTCCACTCTTCTCTCCTTTCTTCCTTCCCCTTATTCTTTCTTTTCTTTCCTCCTGAATCTCCGCTACTCCTTTCCTCCTTCTCCCTTTTCCTTCCTTTCTCTCCTTCTGTCTGTCCATCCACTCCTCCCTCTCTTCCTTCCTTCCTTCCTACTCTTATTCACTCCTCTGTCCCTTCTTTCTTTTCTTCCCTTTTTTCCTTCTTCTCTCCTTCTGACTATCCTCCACTCTTCCCTCCTTCCTTCCCCCTTAATCTTTCTTTCCTTCTGAATGTCCTCTACTCCTTCCCTCCCTCTTCCTTTCTCTTTCCTTTCTTTCCTTCTGTCTATCCATCCACTCACCTTCCCTCCTTTCAACTCCCCCACTCCTCCCTCCCTCCTCTCCTTCGTTACCCCCTTTCCCTCCCTTCCTCTCTTTCGGTCTGTCCATCCAATTCTCCCTCTCTCCTGTCCTTTTGTCCTTGCTTGCTTGAGAGAACAAAGCCATTAAATTAATTGAAAATTACAGACATTGCAAAAAAAAAAGAAAAAAAAGATGACCTCTGGATAGCAGGGTGTCTGTTCTATGCCCTGCTGATGTCTCCTTTGGGATAACTGTGCCCATCCCTGAATGCTAATTCATGTATTTTTCTAGTGTCCCAGAAATGAAGGCCCAGTTCAACTGGGAAATCTAAAACCCCTTCCAGAGTAAAAAATAAAAATTAACTTTAAAGAGGGGAAATTGTAGAAACAGGAATGTAAATGTGAATTTGTTTTGGGTTTGTTGACCTTGCTGTTTTTATGGGGTTTTTTTGTTTGTGTTTTGTGTTTTCAATAAAATAATAAAATGATAAAATAATAAAATAAAAAAATAATAAAATAATAAAATAATAAAATGTAAAATAATGCACTTGGGGAAAAGGAATCCTCAATCTGAGTACAGTATTGTATTGTCAGTTCTGTGTTAGCAAATACTTCAAAAGAAAAGGATTTAGGGGTAATGATTTCTGACAGTCTCAAAATGGGTGAACAGTGCAGTCAGGCGGTAGGGAAAGCAAGTAGGATGCTTGGCTGCATAGCTAGAGGTATAACAAGCAGAAAGAGGGAGATTGTGATCTCCTTATATAGAGCGCTGGTGAGACCACATTTGGAATACTGTGTTCAGTTCTGGAGACCTCACTTACAAAAAGATATTGACAAAATTGAACGGGTCCAAAGACGGGCTACAAGAATGATGGAAGGCCTTAAGCATAAAACGTATCAGGAAAGACTTAATGAACTCAATCTGTATAGTCTGGAGGACAGAAGGAAAAGGGGGGACATGATCGAAACATTTAAATATATTAAAGGGTTAAATAAGGTTCAGGAGGGAAGTGTTTTTAATAGGAAAGTGAACACAAGAACAAGGGGACACAATCTGAAGTTAGTTGGGGGAAAGATCAAAAGCAACATGAGAAAATATTATTTTACTGAAAGAGTAGTAGATCCTTGGAACAAACTTCCAGCAGACGTGGTAGATAAATCTACAGTAACTGAATTTAAACATGCCTGGGATAAACATATATCCATCCTAAGATAAAATACAGAAAATAGTATAAGGGCAGACTAGATCGACCATGAGGTCTTTTTCTGCCGTCAGACTTCTATGTTTCTATGTTTCTAAAATAATAAAATAATAAAATAATAAAATAATAAAATAATAAAATAATAAAATAATAAAATAATAAAATAATAAAATAATAAAATAATAAAATAAAACCTCTTCCAGAGGGTATGGCTGGCCAATACCATATTGACAAGAAAATTGTTAGATGTTTCTGTGATATCACTAAAGGTGGTTTGTTGGTTTTTTTGCTTTTGGTCTGATACTTGCCTTCCAAGTATCAAGTCAGATTCATGGATGCCAAGTGTATCGGTGGTTATTGAAAGTACCGTATTTTTCAGACTATAAGAGGCACCGGAGTATAAGACGCTCCTTAGTTTTTGGGGAGGAAAATAGGGAAAAGAATCTGCTTACCAGGCATTCATTTGACTAGCGTCCTTAGTCCGGTCAGCTGCAGCACATTATTTTATCCCCTGGTTAAGGGCTTTTTAAAAAAACTTTATTTTGAGAGAGTAACAATGAAGGAGCTCGCAAGCCAGTAAGAGCTGGAGCAAGTAGAGCAATAGAAAAAACCCTGCAAAGACTGAGGGTTTGGAAAACATTCTTCCCAGAGAGTAACAATGAAAGGGCTTGCAAACCAGTAAAAGCTGGGAACATCATTAGCACCTGGAAAGAAACAGTTGGAGCAAGTAGAGCAATGGAAAAAAACTTGCAAAGATTTAGGGCTTAGAAAACATTCTTCTTCCCAGAGAGTAACAATTAAAGGGCTTGCAAACCAGTAAAAGCTGGGAACATCATTAGCACCTGGAAAGAAACAGTTGGAGCAAGTAGAGCAATAGAAAAAACCTTGCAAAGACTTAGGGCTTGGAAAACATTCTTCTTTGCAGAGAGTAACAATGAAAGAGCCTGTAAGTGGGTAAGAGCTGGCAACCTATAAAGCCCTTCATGGCATCGGACCAGAATATCTCCAGGACCGCCTTCTGCCACACGAATCCCAGCGACCGGTTAGGTCCCACAGAGTTGGCCTTCTCCGAGTCCCGTCGACTAAACAATGTCGTTTGGCGGGTCCCAGGGGAAGAGCCTTCTCTGTGGCGGCCCTGACTCTCTGGAACCAGCTCCCCCCAGAGCTTAGAACTTCCCCCACCCTTGTTGCCTTCCGTAAACTCCTTAAAACCCACCTTTGCTGCCAGGCATGGGGGAATTGAGATATCTCCCCCGGGTCTATACAATTTATATATGGCATGTTTGTGTGTATGTCTGCTTAATAATGGGATTTTTAAAATGTTTTTAAATTATTAGATTTGTCATGAATTGTTTTATTGCTGTTGTGAGCTGCCCCGAGTCTACGGAGAGGGGCGGCATACAAATCTAATAAATAAATAAACAAACAAACAAACAAACATACATACATACATCATTAGCAGCTGGTTAGGGCTGTAAAGAAACATTTGGAGCAAGTTAGACCAATGATAAAAACCCTGCAAAGACTTAGGGCTTGGAAAATATTCTTCACAAAGAGAAACAATTAAACAGCTTGCAAGCCAGTAAAAGCTGGGAACATTGTTAGCACCTGGTTAGGGCTGGAAAGAAACATCTTCAGAGCAAGTTAGAGTAATGGAAAAAACCCTGCAAAGACTTAGGGCTTGGAAAACATTCTTCGCAGAGAGAAACAATGTAAGAGCTTGCAAGGTAAAATCTGGGAAGATCGTTAGCAACTATTTAGGGCTGGGGAGAAAAAAAAAGCTACATTCAGAGTATAAGATGCACCATAATTATCAGTCTCTTTTAGGGAGGAAACGGGTGCGTCTTATACAACGACAAATACGGTAAGTAAATAAGTTTCAAATCTGCCCTCAAAGGCACGAAGAGTCCATGGCTGTTGGTAGAAGAGGCAGCATTTAAAATTTAGCCCTACATGGCATCGGACCAGAATACCTCCGAGACCGCCTTCTGCGCACGAATCCCAGTGGCTGATTAGGTCCCACAGTGTTGGCCTTCCCCGGGTCCCGTCGACTAAACAATATCATCTGGCGGGACCAGGGGAAGAGCCTTCTCTGTGGCGGCCCCGGCCCTCTGGAAGCAACTCCCCCCGAGATAAGGACTGCCCTCACCCTCCTCGCCTTTCGTAAGTTATTAAAAACTCATCCTTGCCGCCAGGCATGGGGAAACTAATACCCCCTCCCCAATTGTCAAGGTTGGTGTATGGTTTGATTGGGTTGCGTGATTATTTTATTTCATTAGAAATGGTTTTAAATTGTATTTTTAAAATTAGATTTGTACACTGTTTATGTTGTTGTGAGCCGCCCCGAGTCCTCGGAGAGGGGCGGCATACAAATCTAATAAATAATAATAATAATAATAATAATAATAATAATAATAATTATTATTATTATTATTATTATTATTATTATTATTATATGATACAATATTAAAATTTAGATAAAAGAGATTTTATTAGCCACTCAGAGTGTTCAGAGAGGGGTGGCATACAAATCTAATTAATAATAATAATAATAATAATAATAATAATAATAATATTTATAAGACAGGAGGTCTTTTTCTGCTGTCAATCTTCTGTTTCTCTGTTTATAAGCCCACTTTTCTTTGGAGAATATTATTATTATATTATTATTATTATTATTATTATTATTATTATTATTAATAATAATAATAATAATAATAAATAAAAGACAACAGCAAGATTGTGCGCTCCAGAAGTTCACCGATTCCCATCTACAGCTTGGTTGACAGCCTGTGATTAAAGACCCACATTCTTTCCTTGCTTTTAAAATTCTAATTCCAGGCCTCCACTGTCTCTTTTTTGGCAGCCCTTCTGAAATGGATTTGACAAGTACATGTAATTCTTGGCAGGCGGATGCATGATGCGAGGAGCAGATCTGAAAAGCCAACATCCCACAGTTTACTCTTTCCCACATACGCCAAAGATGTTTGCTTAAAGGAAGGAAGAGTGAAAGGTCACCAGCTGTTGGCATCTGGGCTTACAAAGCTACCCTAGAGAAGTCTTCCTCAACCTCGGCCCCTTTAAGATGTGTGGACTACAACTCCCAGGGTTCCTCAGCCAGCAGTGCTGACTGGGGAATTCTGGGAGTTGAAGTCCACACATCTTGAAGACTATATTGACTATTTATTTATTTATTTATTTATTTACTTTATTTATTTATTTATTTATTTATTTTTATTTATTGGATTTGTATGCCGCCCCTTTCCGTAGACTCGGGATCCCGTAGGACTATGGGATTTGGGGAGTTAAAGTCCACATATCTTGATGCCTGGGGAATTCTGGGAGTTGAAGTCCACACATCTTGAAGACTATATTGACTATTTATTTATTTATTGGATTTGTATGCCGCCCCTCTCCGTAGACTCGGGATCCCATAGGACTATGGGATTTGGGGAGTTGAAGTCCACATATCTTGATGCCTGGGGAATTCTGGGAGTTGAAGTCCATACATCCTGAACACTATATATGGGATTTTGGGATTTGAGGTCCACACAACTTGATGCATGTTGCCTGGGGAATTCTGGGAGTTGCACACATCTTTAAGCAATATTGACTGGGATTTTGGGAGTTGAAGTCCACTTATTATTATTATTATTATTATTATTATTATTATTATTATTATTATTTATTGGATTTGTATGCTGCCCCTCTCTGCAGACTCGGGGCGGCTAACAACAATGATAAAAAACAACATGTAACAATCCAATTTAATAAAACAACTAAAAACCCTTATTAAAAAAACAAAACATATACACAAACATACCATACATAACCAGTAATGGCCTAGGGGAAGGAATATCCTAACTCCCCCATGCCTGGCGACAAAGGTGGGTCTTGAGTAATTTGCGAAAGACAAGGAGGGTGGGGGCCGTTTTAATCTCTGGGGGAAGTTGATTCCAGAGGGCCGGGGCCGCCACAGACAAGGCTCTTCCCCTGGGTCCCGCCAAACGACATTGTTTGGTCGACGGGACCCGGAGAAGGCCAACTCTGGGGGACCTTATCAGCCGCTGGGATTCGTGCGGTAGAAGGCGGTAGAAGACTGTGTGATTGGGGAGTTGTAGTCCACCAAACTTGATACCTGATGCCTGGGGAATTCTGGGAGTTGAAGTCCACACATCTTGAAGCATGCTGGTTGGGGAATTCTGGGATTTGAAGTCCACAAATCTTGAAGCAATATTGACTGGGATTTTGGGAGTTGGAGTCCATACAAATCGTGAAGCATGCTGGCTGAGGAATTCTGGGAATTGAAGCCTGCATCTTAAAGCAATATTGACTGTGGGATTCTGGAAGTGAACTTCATGTATCTTGAAGCAGTATGGTCTGGAATTCTGGGAGTTGAAACCCACCCACCCTGAAGCACACCGGCTAGGGAATTCTGGGAGTTGAGGTCCACACAACCTAAAATTGTCAAGCATGAGAAACGCTGCCTGAGACAAATTTAATCCTGGCACATGCAATCCTCAGCCTAGAAACCCTAGAACTAAGACGCCTTAGACAAGATCTAAGTATTGCCCACAAGATCATATGCTGCAATGTCCTGCCTGTCGGCGACTACTTCAGCTTCAACCACAACAACAAAAGAGCACACAACAGATTTAAACTTAATATTAACCACTCTGAACTTGACTGTAAAAAATGTGACTTCAGTAACCGAGTTGTCGAAGCGTGGAACTCATTACTGGACTCCATAGTGTCATCCCCAAACCCCCAACACTTTACCCTTGGATTATTCACAGTTGACCTATCCAGATTCCTAAGAGGTCAGTAAGGGGCGTGTACAAGTGCACTAGAGTGCCTTCCGTCCCCTGTCCTATTGTTCTCCTATATCTCCTATACCTTTCTTCTATTCCTATATCTTCTCTTCTATTCTTTCTTAGATGTATTTTAGTTGTGGTTAGCTCTGGCCCAGCTCCTGCCCCAAGGAATGTGGAGGTGGATGTGGGGGAAACATCCACATGCCCCTGGCCTGTTTTGCTCCCGATGGAATCTGCCGACGAAACCTCCTCTGACCAAGGAAGCGTGAGTGACAGGGAGGAGGGGAGTTTGGCAGACAGCCCATGGGGAGATCAATAATCTGTATCATCCTTGGATTCTGAACAAGAATTAATGACACATCCACGCATGCGTAGAGTGATGCATAGGAGACAACAACTGAAGGATTATTACAAGAGAAAATGAGGCCACCTGTGGTTGGGTGAGGCTGCTGTAATTAGTGCTACAGATAAAAGTGCAACCTGGTGTTTTAGCCTCGTGGCAATTTATCTGATTTATTGTTTCGTCAAGATCGTGGTTTTTGTGCTGTTCAAGATTGTGTGTGGACTTTAGAATTGGACTCGATTTCCCAGTTATTGGGTGAGCAATTGGATTGCATTTAACCTGTGCCTTGTGTGTACCAGAAAATCCCTTTGACATTTAAAAAGGGAGCTGTTTCTGTTTTTCTGTTTATAAAATCTTTTGGGTTTTCCTTTTATTGTGTGGTGTGTGTTTTCCTGGACTAATTACCCTGTAATTACGGGTGGTTGAAACACGCCGGCAGAACATATTTTACTATGAGTATATCCTCTATAACCTTCATCATGTATTTTTCTATGTGTATACCCACTAAAACCCTCATTGTGTATTGGACAAAATCAATCAATAAATAAATAAAAATAAAAACTCCAGGCCACTGCTAAAGCCTTTGGTGTAGTGTTTTTCCACTTTTCTTTGCCAAGCAGTCTTTGGAGCCAATGCTTTAAAAATTTTCCGCAGTGCCTGGATCGATGCTACGCAAGGGCAAAACACGAAATTTGAAGAGACCAACCACCTTCAAATTTCACCGGGTGCGGACGAAAAGCACAAACAGATTCGGGAGACAATGCCAAGGACGGTGTCAGCGCCGGTTCCAATCCGGGTGACACATCAGGATTTATTTGTTAAATTATGCCAAGGAGAGATGTGATAATGAACGGCTTGGCAGGATGGCTGAGATGCTGGATGAAAGGAAATGCTGGTAATTAAACTTCAGAATTGACTGGCATCAATGTGATGGCCAATAATTTAAGATGGCTTTAAATGCGAACCGGAGGAAGAGCTGTCTCTCTGCGTGGCCTCTAATTGCGACGACCATTTATTACCTTCGGAATCACAGTCAATAATGCTTAAATCTGTACTGCCAATTAAAAAACGGTGGGAAGATATTGATCGTTCATGATCCACGTTTGGGGTTTATTGAACAGAGCTACCAGGGGTCATCCAAAGCTTTGGAATAAATGTTCAATCAAGCAGAATAGAGCTGGGAGGGACCATGAGAGGTCTTCTAGCCCAGCCCCTGCTCAAGCAGGAGACTCTATAGCAGGGGTCTTCACACTTTTAGAAACATAGGCGTAAAGTTTGTCTCCATTCGTCCAACTTTCTTGCCACAGTAGTTAAGTGAATTGTTCCCTTCGTTAATTTAGTATAGGTAGTCCTCCACTTATGACCACAGTCGAGCCAGTTAAGCATTGCTAAGCAAGACAGTTGTGTGTTTTTGCCCTATTTTACGATCTTGTTGCCTCCTTTATTAGTAATATAGAAACATAGAAGATTGACAGCCGAAAAAGACCTCATGGTCCACCTAGTCTGCCCTTATACTATTTCCTGTATTTTATCTTAGGATGGATCTATGTTTATCCCAGGCAGGTTTAAATTCAGTTCCTGTGGATTGGCCAATCACGTCTGCTGGAAGTTTGTTCCAAGCATCTACTACTCTTTCAGTCAAATAATATTTTCTCACGTTGCTTCTGATCTTTCCCCCGAATAACCTCAGATTGTGCCCCCTTGTTCTTGTATTCACTTTCCTATTAAAAACGTTTCTCTCCTGAACTTTATTTATTAACCCTTGAACGTATTTAAATGTTTCGATCATGTCCCCCCTTTCCCTTCTGTCCTCCAGACTATACAGATTGAGTTCGTTAAGTCTTTCCTGATAAGTTTGATGCTTAAGACCTTCCACCATTTTTGTAGCCCATCTTTGGACCCGCTCAATTTTGTTTATTTTATTTAACTATTCCATTTGCACAACAGCATGTGAAATTGACTGTCAATCAGTGTTGTAGCCCGTCTTTGGACGTGTTCAATTTGATCCATCTCTTTTTGTAGGTGAGGTCTCTAGAACTGAACACAGTATTATTCCAAATGGGGTCTCACCAGCGGGATCACAATCTGCCTCTTCCTGCTTGTTATACCTCTAGCTATGCAGCCAAGCATCTTACTTTGCAGTCGTAAGTCAGGAACCTACCCGTTTGTGGTCCCTCAGACTGTTGTGGTGGGCCAGACTGGCTGGGTGGGCATGGCTAGGTGATCATGTGATTGGGTGGGCGTGGCTAGTGTAACGGTCTATTAAACAATGCACACAAATCAAACTTTAATTCATTTTTTTGTTCCTGGTGGGGTGTTTTATTTGCTTTTGTTGGTATGATGCTCTTTTGGTTGACTTTTCTTTTTACTGGATCTTTTTTTTCCAGTTACAGCAATGAGTGTGAGTAGAATAATACCATTCAGTCAACATGAAATCTCCAGAATTGTAAAGCCTACAAACCTGAAACTTAATACATATGTTCCTCTTGGCTTCTAGTTGCTTACTAAAAAAAGATTTTTTTTGAAATGACCATCAGATCATTAGTATTTCTTATACAGTATCGGTATTACACACTCAGATGCTAAGGAGTTAGATGTTCTACTCCCACTCCCCACCCAAAAAGAACTCTGTTCCAACTGCCAGTTGCCTTATGTTAACACATTATGATGCTAAGTGGTTATTCATTCTACATAAATGTTCAAGTTTTAAGTATCAATGTATCAAGCCTGATTGTAACTACTCATTAAGTTTTCAAGCTTTAACTGTCAATTTATGAACCCCAATCACATAGTTTTGTAGCGAAGCATGGGTATCCAGCTACTAATATGTATATATTTTAACTTTTAAAAAAATGTTTGTTGGTAAACATTCAGCCAGATTCCTGATTAGTTGCAGGGACTTTACACATTTTGTAGAGACAATTGACCCAGGGTGGCACAGTGGGTAAAGTACAGTACTGCAGGCAATTAAAGCTGACTGTTAGATCTGCAGGTCAGCGGTTCAAATCTCATCATCGGCTCAAGGTTGGCTCAGCCTTCCATCCTTCCGAGGTGGGTAAAATAAGGACCCAGATTGTGGGGGCAATATGCTGGCTCTGTTGAAAAAGTGCAATTGCTAACATGTTGTAAGCCACCCTGAGTCTAAGGAGAAGGGCGGCATAAAAAAAATCAGATAGATAGATAGATAGATAGATAGATAGATAGATAGATAGATAGATAGATAGATAGATAGATAGATAGATAGATAGATAGATAGATAGATAGATATGATAGATATGATAGATAGATAGATATAGATAGATAGATAGATAGATAGATAGATAGATAGATAATGATGATGATGATAGATAGATAGATAGATAGATAATAGATAGATAGATAGATAGATAGATGATAGATAGATAGATAGATGATAGATAGATAGATAGATAGATAGATAGATAGATAGATAGATAGATAGATAGATAATGGTGGTGGTGGTGGTGGTGGTGATAGATAGATAGATAGATAGATAGATAGATAGATAGATAGATAGATAGATAATAGATAGATAGATAGATAGATAGATAGATAGATAGATAGATGATAGATAGAGATAGATAGATAGATAGATAGATAATGATGATGATGATGATAGATAGATAGATAGATAGATAATAGATAGATAGATAGATAGATAGATAGATGATAGATAGATAGATAATAGATAGATAGATAGATAGATAATGATGATGATGATCATGATAGATAGAAAGATAGATAGATAGATAGATGATAGATAGATAGATAGATAGATAGATAGATAGATAGATGATAGATAGATAGATGATGATAGATAGATAGATAGATGATAGATAGATAGATAGATAGATAGATAGATAGATATAATTGCAATCCCTCTCTTGTGTTATTAAAGTGGGAGCATGCAGTTACCACCATCACCACCCCGCTCCCATGCAACTCTTGAAGCTAAGTTTCTAGTCCATGTGATTTGAGAAGTGTGTGGGACACCTGTCAGAAGCCAGACCAGAGTTTCCCAATCTGATAGATGTGGTATGGTGTGTGCATTCCGTTGCATGAAACAGCTCAATATAAATAAAAAGTTGCAGGAACTTAATTACTATAATTACAGCAGAGCGATTGCTTTGTTGTTCCCTTTGCTTCAAAATCTACTTTCCCGTCTCTATCAGAGCTCTAAAACTGATTTACTTCCTCGTTTCCACCTGCGGCCTCCTTGAATTCCCATCATATCAATTTTAGCCGGCACTGCCTTGACCAACTTGGAAAAAGCCTTGTAACATTGCAAACATGCTAAAATCAATGTTTCTCCAGACCGAGTTTTGGCAGAGCTAGGAGCTCAGCCCTTTCTCATCAAGGTTCAAAGTGTACTGGCAATACCCATCAATCACCCCTCTGCATTTCATTGCCCATTCAAGGTTATTTCCAGCCACTTCAAGATCTTTCCAAGGTTTTTTGGGGTCAGGCAAAAAAACCATTTACAGATATTTGTGCATACTTGTTAGAAACATAGAAGACTGATGGCAGAAAAAGACCTCATGGTCCATCTAGTCTGCCCTTATACTATTTCCTGTATTTTATCTTACAATGGATATATGTTTATCCCAGGCATGTTTAAATTCAGTTACTGTGGATTTACCAACCACGTCTGCTGGAAGTTTGTTCCAAGGATCTACTACTCTTTCAGTGAAATAATATTTTCTCATGTTGCTTTTGATCTTTCCCCCAACTAACTTCAGATTGTGTCCCCTTGTTCTTGTGTTCACTTTCCTATTAAAAACACTTCCCTCCTGAACCTTATTTAACCCTTGAACATATTTAAATGTTTCGATCATGTCCCCCCTTTTCCTTCTGTCCTCCAGACTATACAGATGGAGTTCATGAAGTCTTTCCTGCTCCGTTTTATGCTTAAGACCTTCCACCATTCTTGTAGCCCGTCTTTGGACCCGTTCAATTTTGTCAATATCTTTTTGTAGGTGAGGTCTCCAGAACTGAACACAGTATTCCAAATGGGGTCTCACCAGCGCTCTATATAAGGGGATCACAATCTCCCTCTTCCTGCTTGTTATACCTCTAGCTATGCAGCCAAGCATCCTACTTGCTTTTCCTACCGCCCGACCACACTGCTCACCCATTTTGAGATTGTCAGAAATCACTACCCCTAAATCCTTCTCTTCTGAAGGTTCTTCCTTCTTCTGACAAAAACAAAATTATTACAGTAGTGTTCTGCTGGGCTCTCTGGTAGAAGCCTCCCGAAAATTCATGGGTACAAATTTCAGACACGCACACGTTTGAAAATTCAAAACAATGTCCTTTATCACAAAATTCAAAAGAAACAAAGCACCCTTTTTGTATTGCAAAGAGCACTCTTCCCCAAAACAACCTTGTAGGCTGTACAAGTCCCTTAATCAGTCCTTAAGTACTTAGCTAGCAGCTGTGAAGAAACATCACAGCCCTCCTTCTTCTCACGAAGTGAAACACACACACACTTTACTCTGCTTTTGTGTCAAAGGCATGAAAAATCCACAAACAAAGTTCAGAAACAGCGAGGCACGATCCTGAAGAACTGCGATCAGATAATCTTCCACAACAGCCAAACTAGCACGCTGCTATTTATAGCAGCAGCTCTAATTGCTGGAGCCCCACCCAAATACAGGTGGCCTCTCTTTTCTCCTGTAATATTTCCTCAATTGGTCTCTTCGATGCATAAGTCTGCGCCTGTGTGGGTCTAACAGTTCGTCATCCGAATTGACCGAAGATAATGGAGATTGGCTTCCTGGGCTGTGTGCCAAGCCCCCCTCTTCCAAGTCACCCCCACCTTCTTCTTCGTCCGAGGAAACTGCACTCCCTGACTCTGCCAGCAGCAAAACAGGCCTAGGACATGTTGACGTTTCTCCTGCCTCCACCTCCACATTCCCTGGGGCAGGAGCTGGGCCAGAGCCAACCACAACACGGAGTAAAATGAACTTCTAGTTTTTTACTTTGTTTGGTTCTACCTAAAAGCCAAAAACTTCCTGATTAATAGGAGCTTTCTATCTTGGAGAAATTTCAACCAATCGGAAGCAAGGGTGGTTTTCACTTATCTTCCGTACTGGTTCACAGATATGAGCGTGTGTGCGCTTCGCACTGGGGCACACCTTCCCACGCATGCTTATTACTCACACGCGCACTATTCACGCATGTTCCCAGCCACAAAAACAAGGCTAAATAGGATGCAGTAACATCTGGGCAGGTGGGCAGAGGGGCCCCCACACACTCATCCGCAGCCGCTGCACCCAGGTCCGGTGATAAATTCCGGGATGCATGTGCAGCTGCGCTCCGTGATGTGCAATTTGTGAGATTTGGTTTCTGCACATGCACAGCAAGCCAAATCTCGCGCAAGGATGTACAAACGTAAAGTAAACCGCTCTAAACTCGACGGAAGGAAATACAACTTTAGTGACTGAGTAGTTGGTGCATGGAACTCACTACCTGACTGTAGTATCATCACCTAACCCCCAAAACTTTACCCTTAGACTATCCACTGTTGACCTCTCCCAATTCCTAAGAGAAGGAGCGTGCATAAGTGCACCAACGTGCCTTCCGTCCCCTGTTCTATTGTTTCTCTTTTACTAGTATCATGTACAGTGGTAGCTCTACTTAAGAACTTAATTTGTTCCGTGACTAGGTTCTTAAGTAGAAAAGTTTGTAAGTAGAAGCAATGTTTCCCATAGGAATCAATGTAAAAGCAAATTATTATTATTATTATTATTATTATTATCATTATTATTATTATTATTATTATTATTATTATTATTATTATTATGTCAATACAACCCAGCAAACGAGATCACTATGCTGGATTTCGTATTTCATCACCAAGCACCTAAGACTGCGTGATGTAGCAGCGAATTATATTTGCCGATCCCAGTAAAGCGGCCTTTTGCAATTGACAGATGGGGATTTTGTCAATTCCGATGGTTTTCAAATGTCCGCTGAGATCCTTTGGCACTGCGCCCAGTGTGCCAAGTACCACTGGGACCACTTTCACGGGCTTATGCCAGAGTTGTTGCAGCTCGATTTTTAGATCTTCGTATTTCACTAATTTCTCTAGCTGCTTCTCCTCAATTCTGCAGTCCCCTGGGATTGCGATGTCGATGATCCATACTTTCTTTTTCTCCACGATCACAATGTCTGGTGTGTTATGCTTCAGAATTCGGTCCTGTCGGAAGTCGGAAGTCCCACAGTAGTTTTGCTTGCTCATTTTCGACCACTTTTTCGGGCTTATGATCCCAGCAGTTCTTTGCCACTGGTAAATGGTAGTTCCGGCACAAGTTCCAGTGGATCATCTGTGCCACAGCATCGTGTCTATGCTTGTAGTCAGTCTGTGCGATCTTTTTGCAGCAGCTGAGTATGTGATCGATTGTTTCCTCTGTTTCTTTACAGAGTCTGCACTTTGGATCGTCTGTTGATTTTTTAATTCTGGCTTTGACAGCATTTGTTTTAATGGCCTGTTCTTGTGCCGCTATTATTATTGTTGTTGTTGTTGTTGTTTTGTTGTTGTTGTTGTTGTTGTTTGTTGTTTTGTTGTTATTAATATTAATATTATTATTAAAATTTGTATGCCACCCCTCTCCGAAGACTCAGAGCAGCTCACAACAAGCAATATACAGAGTACAAATCCAATATTAAAAACAGTATTTAAAAACCCTTATAATAAAAAACAATCATACAACCCACATCCTCAGAGGTCAGTAACGGATGTGCATAAGTGCACCAGTGTGCTTTCTGTCCCCTGTCCTAATGTTTCTTTTTTACTAGTATCATGTATATAAATATTGTCACATCTTTGTATACCACCAATACGTACTTGAAAAAGCAAATAAATCAATAAAAAAAATAGATAGGGCTGTATGAATTAGCAGCAAGTCCAAAGCAGCTCCTCTGAATTATCGTGTAAACCCATAATGTGTTTTGACAATTCCCGCTTTTATTTAGGACACACAAATGAATTAGCATGCCTCTCTCGACACATTTTCAGCCAAGAGGCTTCAAAACAAGGCCCCCTGGATGTTTCTCTCCTGCTGTGATTTATTTGTCCGCAAAATTGCAGCTGATGAAATTGCAGCCCATCCTCCCCTCCGCTGGAGTATAGATGACTCAAAGCTGGGCGGATTTGTCACCTGCGTTTCTTGGAGTTGCAATGATACCCAAATGATATGTTGGATTTCAGAATTGGCCATTGGAAAAGGACATTATAGTAAGGTGACCCATTTTTTTCAATGAAAAGGAGGACGAAAAAATGTAAGAAAAAAGTACAACGTAAATCAATGAAACATTTATATTGTTATGAATAAATAAAATCAACAATTGAAACTAAAACTTTAATAACAAAAGGAATAAAACTTTACTAAATCTGTTGTGGTTAGCTCTGGCCCAGTTCCTGCCCCAAGGAATGTGCAGGTGGATGTGGGAGAGACATCCCCATGCCCCAGGCATGTTTTGCTCCCAGTAGAATCTGCCGACGAAGTCTCCTCTGACCAAGGAGACATGAGTGACAGGGAAGAGGGGAGTTTGGCAGACAGCCCAGGAGGAGATCAGTCATCTGTATCATCCCTGGATTCTGAACAAGAATTAATGACACATCCACACATGCGTAGAGTGATGCATAGGAGAGAACAACTGAAGGATTATTACAAGAGAAAATGAGGCCACCTGTGGTTGGGTGGGGCTGCTGTAATTAGTGCTACACATAAAAGTGCAGCCTGGTGTTTTAGCCTCATGGCAGTTTATCTGATTCATTGTTTTGTCAAGATCATGGTTTTTGCTGTTCAGGATTGTGTGTGTGGACTCTCTGGACTTTAGAATTGGACTCAATTTCCCCGTTATTGGGTGAGCATTTGGACTGCATTTAACCTGTACCAGAAAATCCCTTTGACATTTAAAAAGAGAGCTGTTTCTGTTTTTCTCTTTATAAAAACTTTTGGGTTTTCCTTTTATCGTGTGGTGTGTGTCTTCCTGGCTAATTACCCTGTAATTACGGACGGTTGAGACACGCCGGCAGAACATAAATCTATATTTAAATTATTTTACACTTGTGTTGAAAACAGGGTTGTATAAAATTGAATTAGTGAATTTATAAAACATGAATTCTACTTACCTGAGTATAATGGGATAAACAAATATCCATCCTAAGACCATGTGGTCTTTTTCTGCCGTCAATCTTCTATGTTTCTATGTTTCTATAATATTCACTGAGAATATTAAATATTTAAATATTCATTTAAATATGTTCAAGGGTTAAATAAGGTTCAGGAGGGAAGTGTGTTTAATAGGAAAGTGAACACAAGAACCAAGGGGGCACAATCTGAGGTTAGTTGGCGGAAAGATCAGAAGCAACGTGAGAAAATATTATTTGACTGAAAGAGTCGTAGATGCTTGGAACAAACTTCCAGCAGACATGGTTGGTCAATCCACAGGAACTGAATTTAAACATGCCTGGGATAAACATATATCCACCCTAAGATAAAATACAGGAAATAGTATAAGGGCAGACGAGATGGACCATGAGGTCTTTTCCTGCCGTCAATCTTCTGTTTCTATGTTTCTACGAGAAAGAAATAGTTCTGTATTTCCATTAGAAGTAAACACGAAGTATAATATCGAGGCAATGGCGGGAGACAAGCGTGAGACACGTGAAGTTCTCCTGTGCCCTGCGCAGGCATTTCCGAACTGTGCCATCACATGACATGTAACGGCATCTCCGAATACAGAGATTAACAGATTAGTTTTAAATATCGAAAAGGAGGAGAGGTGGGAGGACACTTTTCGAGGAAGGACAGAACCTACAAAAGAAGGATTGTCCTCCCTAAAGGGGGATAATCGGTCACCTTAATTATGGGTCAGTGATAGTGAACCTTTTTTACAGTAGTTTGCATACCAAAAGTATGTGCGTTTGTGTGTGTGTGTGTGGTAGCACAGGCACACATGCCCACACCCATTCCCTCCCTACACAAGCGTGCACCACCCCTGCGCTGCCCCTGCGCATATATGCAATCGCCCTCATTCCCATGCATGCACATAGGCCTCACTGAAGGCTGGGATGGTGAAAAACCAACCAAATGGGCAAACAGGAAGTTCGGAAAAACGGACTTCCATTTTGCCCGTTGTGCTGTTTTTCACACTCCGGGAGTGTGCAGCTGCTCAGGCATCCTCACAATCGCTACCGGAATGGAGCATCTTACCATTCCGGTAGCAGTCTATCACTGGACCCGGAGAAAGCTAACCCTGCAGTCTCTAATTAGTCACTGGAAGCCAGGGGTGGGCAGCAGGCAGGACGGGGTGGAAGGCAGTTCCACCGGCGGAAATGAAGATGCGTGCACAGATCCCGCTGATCGGCGGCTGGCACTTCCTGGATTACTGGTCTCAGCTCGGCTCTCCTTTTTTCCCCTGCTGCTACGTCTGCGCTTCTTGCTTTTTCCCTCTTTCCTCCTTCCTGGCCTCGGACGAGCTTCCCTCTCTGCTGCCCGGCTTCCCTCCAGCCTCACGCGGCCTGAGATGCAATCAGAAGGCGTGGGTGGAAGCGGTGCTGGCAGCTTTTATGCTTCTGGCAGCACCCGTTCGCTTAGCTACCCAGCCTGAGGTGGGGGGGCCACCCAGGAAGGAGAGCACGGGAAACGCGAAGCAAATTGTCACCCCAGCGAGCGACACTGGGAAGGTTGTGAATCGAGGACTTAACAGTTCACTTGAACGATGCTGATCATTCAAGCCACTCCCACCTGGTCACACGGCCGGCAAGCCACTCCTATCCAGTCATATGACCATTAAGCCACACCCACAAAATAAGCCACACCTACAGTGTGGCAGTAAAAATTTTGGCTGCCCATTACTGCTGGGATCTATATGGCAGGGGACGGTCCCGGCGATATCCCAGAATAAATAATAATTATTTTTTTTAAAGGAAAGAATCAAACCAAGGCAGCCACTTCTCTTTCCAAGAATTAAAACCTCTCTTTGTTTTTTTTTCTCTCTGTCTTACAGGCCTGGAAGAAACGATGGTTTATCCTCCGCAGCGGCCGGATGAGCGGCGATCCCGATGTCTTAGAGTACTACAAAAACAATCACTCCAAGAAGCCCCTCCGCGTGATCAACCTCAATTTTTGTGAACAGGTGGACGCCGGGTTGACCTTCAACAAAAAGGAACTGCAGGACAGTTTTGTCTTCGACATCAAAACCAGCGAGAGGGTCTTTTACCTGGTGGCGGAAACGGAAGAAGACATGAACAAATGGGTCCGGAACATTTGTCAGATTTGCGGGTTCAACCAGTCAGAAGACAATCCGGGTGAGTCCCACGTTGGTTTTAATCCTATTTATTTTATTTATCTTGTCAAGCACGTATAAGATTACAGCAGTGATGGGTTCCTACAGGTACGGGCAGATACACAGAAACGGTAGCAAAAAATTGATCAGGTATGCAGAACTGGTAGTAAAATTTTGGTCAGGTACGTAGAACTGGTAGTAAAACTTTGGTCAGGTGTGCAGAAACGGTAGTAAAATTTTGGTCAGATATGTGGAACTGGTAGTAAAATTTTGGTCAGGTATGTGGGACTGGTAGTAAAATTTTGGTCAGGTACGCCGAACTGGTAGTAAAATTTTGGTCAGGTACATGGAACTGGTAGAAAAAACACATACAGTTTATATAGTAGATAATGTCTATTTTTGTGTGCCTGTGTGTCTAGTATGTTATGTTTCAAAATTCGGTCAGTTGGAAGTCCCGCATTAGTTTTGCTTGCTCATTTTTTACCACTTTTTGGGGCTTATGATCCCACCAGTTTTTTTTTCACTGATAGATGGTAGTTCTGGCACAAGTCCCAATTCTTCTTCTTATTATTATTATTATTCTTGTTGTTATTGTTGTTATTGTTATTATTATTTATTATTATTATTATCTCCAAGGTCCCTCCTAACTTTGTAGTGCATCATAAACAATTTTTATTTTATTTTATTTATTCATTTGTCCAATACACAATACATATGGAAGAGAATAGACATGAAGTAATATATATAAAGATAAGATGTAAAAATAGAGGAGAAGATATATGAAAGGAAGAAAATATATATGATATATGAGATAAAGGAGAGACAATTGGACTGGGGACGAAAGGCACACCAGTGCACTTATGTACGCCCCTTACTGGCCTCTTAGGAACCTGGAGAGGTCAATTTTGGATAGTCTAAGGGAAAAATGTTATGTACATCATAATTAAAAATCAGAAGTGTTTTCTTTTCCTTCTGAGTTGAGAATGTGTTGTGTTTGAGGGTGTTTGAATGGTATGCAGGAGAGAGAGGTTGTCGCATCCTATGCGCTGTGGGCGGTAGCAGATTTCCCCCAAGAACTATCCGAGGTCCCCTGAATTAAAATGTTTAATCCAGATGTTGGCATCTTGCAGGGTTTGAAAGATGGGAATGAAACTGTAAATCCTTCAGCGAGCAAATGGCTCCAATTCTTACATTTGCAAATTCACTCAAGCATCCAAAACCACAGGATCTAAAAAATAATTTTGCTACTGATGTTTAATCGCACAATTCGGAAGACAGTCTTTGGTTGTATAAGTAGAGGCACAGAATTAAAACCACATGAAGCATTAGCACTGCTTTATAAAGCCTTAGGAAAGGCACACCTGGAATCCTGTATCCAGTTTTGGTCACCGCGTTACAAAAAAGATGTTGAGACTTTGGGAAAAGTACAAAGAGAAACAACTAAGGTGATTAAAGGCCTGGAGGCAAAAACATACGAAAAATGGTTGCAGGATTTAGATTAGGCTAGTCTAGAGAATCTATCTATCTATCTATCTATCTATCTATCTATCTATCTATCCATCCATCCATCCATCCATCCATCCATCCATCCATCTCTATCATTCATCTATCTATCTATCTATCTATCTATCTATCTATCCATCCATCCATCCATCCATCCATCTCTATCATTCATCTATCTATCTATCTACCTACCTACCTACCTATTATCTATTTATCTATTTATCTATTATCTATCTCTATCTATCTATCTATCTATCTATCTCTATCTATCTACCTACCTACCTACCTATCTATTTATCTATTTATCTATTTATCTATATCTATCTATCTATCTATCTCTATCATCTATCTATTTATCTTTCTTTCTATCTATCTATCTATTATCTACTTTACTTTTTGTATGTATTGTACGTAGTGTATTTCTTTTTTGCAATGTTCTTTTTAATGTATATAACTCAATAAAAAATATTTTTTTTAAAAAAATGGTTCAGGAGGCTTTCCAGGCCCACTGGGGGGGAGGGCATGCACGATGGGAGGTGTTGCGCCTGCATTCATGGGAGAGGGGCCGTGTGCTCATGCATGGGGGTGCAGGGTGCATTGCATTATGGGTGTGGACATGCAACACCGCCACCCCGCCATCCCTGGTATAGGTCTTCTACCTGAGCCAGGGGGTTGGACTAGAAGACCTCCCAAGCTCCCTTCCAACTCTGGTCATTCTGTAAGTGAGCTTGCAAAGACAGGTTGTTACCAAAGCCTCCCTTGCAGGCACGGGTGCCCGCGGTGGCATTTTATTTTCCGCACCACCGTTTTGCCGAAGGCCTCCTGACTTTGCTGCCCGGAAAGCATTACATATTGCAGCAAAGCCCAAGTACTTCCTTTCTATTGTGTTCCGCACACACTCCGGGTTTCCTTTCCTGGCGCAGGCTCTTTGCAGCTTCATCCTTTCGCAGGATAAATTGTCACAGGGGCCTGGGAGGGATCGGCGGGGGTGTTGGGCTGAGCCGGAAAAAGGTGGGGGAAAGCCAACACAGTTCTAGGCTGCGTAAACAGAGGGATAGAATCAAGATCACGTGAAATGTTAATACCACTTTATAAGGCCTTGGTAAGGCCACACTTGGAATCTGGCATTCAGTTTTGGTCACCACAATACAAAAAGGATGTTGAGACTCTAGAAAAAGTGCAGAGAACAGCGACAAAGATGATTAGGGGACTGGAGGCTGAAACATATGAAGAACGGTTGCAGGAACTGGGCATGGCTAGTTCAACGTTTTTCAATTTTTCTCAATTATTTTCTGTTACGCTCCCTTCCCCAGGAAGAGGTAAACATTTCATGGCCACCAACCCCAACTCTCCACCACAATGATTGTTTGCAATATTCAGTAGTTTTCACTGAAGAAACCCAACTTCCCACAGCCACTCGGAACTTGTCTGGGTTGAGCTTGAGCCTCTTGGACCCATCCAGACCCTTATAGCTTCCAGGCACCGGCACATCACATCCACTGCTTCACTGAACTGGCATGGAGTGGAGATTTATTCATTCATTCATTTATTCATCCATCCATCCATCCATCCATCCATTTATTTATTTATTTATTTATTTGAGTTGAAAAGGACCTTGCAGGTCATCAAGTCCAACCCCCTGCTTAAGCAGGAATCCTACAGCACCCAGCCAAATGACAGTCCAATCTCCTCTTGAGAATGTCCAAAGTTCGCGCTGAACGTCAGGAAGTTCTTTCTTATTTCCAGGTTGAATCTCTCCCTGGTCAGCTTCCAACTGTTGTTCCTTGTCCAGCCCTCTGGTGCTCTGGAGAATAGAGTGGCCCCCTCCTCTCTGTGGCAACTCCTCAAGTACCTGTAGACTGCTATCATGTCCCCCTTGGCCCTCCTTTTCTCAAGGTCATCCATGCCCAGTTCCCACAACCTATCTTCATAAGTCTTGGTTTCTAGTCCCCTAATCATTTGGGTTGCTCTTTTCTGCACCTTCTCCAGAGTTTCAATGTCTCTTTTGAAAAGTGGTGACCAGAACTGAATGCAGTACTCCAGGTGAGGTCTGACCAGGGCGTTATAGAGTGGCATTAATACCTCTCTGGTCTTGGAGTGTATCCCCCTGTTCATGCAGCTTAGGATTGTGTTGGCCTTTTTAGCCACTGCTGCACATTGCTGGCTCATATTTAGTTGATTATCCACCAAGACGCCGAGATCCCTTTCATAGTCACTACTGCTAAGTAGGGTTCCTCCTGTATGCGTGTCTAGTTTTTTTTTTACCTAAATGAAGGACTTTACTCTTCTCAACGTTGAACATAATTTTGTTAGTTTGGGCCCACAGCGTTAATCTACCTAGGTCTTTCTGTAGATGTATAACTGGGTGTCATCAGCGTACTGATTTATTTATTTATTTTATTTATTGGATTTGTATGCCGCCCCTCTCCGTAGACTCGGGGCGGCTAACAACAATGATAAAAAACAGCATGTCACAATCCAATACTAAAACAA
Source organism: Erythrolamprus reginae (assembly GCF_031021105.1). Lineage (NCBI taxonomy): Eukaryota > Metazoa > Chordata > Lepidosauria > Squamata > Dipsadidae > Erythrolamprus > Erythrolamprus reginae. The sequence continues at coordinate 5,006,843 of NC_091953.1, read as the reverse complement.
CTAAAAAACCCTTATTGTAAAACCAAACATACATACAAACATACCATGCATAAATTGTAAAGGCCTAGGGGGAAAGAATATCTCAGTTCCCCCATGCCTGACGGCAGAGGTGGGTTTTAAGGAGCTTATGAAAGGCGAGGAGGGTGGGGGTAATTCTAATCTCCAGGGGGAGTTGGTTCCAGAGGGCCGGGGCCGCCACAGAGAAGGCTCTTCCCCTGGGCCCCGCCAAACAACATTGTTTAGTTGACGGGACCCGGAGAAGGCCCACTCTGTGGGACCTAACTGGTCGCTGGGATTCGTGCAGCAGAAGGCGGTCCCGGAGATAATCTGGTCCGGTGCCATGAAGGGCTTTATAGGTCATAACCAACACTTTGAATTGTGACCAGAAACTGATCGGCAACCAATGCAGACTGCGGAGTGTGGGTGTAACATGGGCATATTTGGGAAAGCCCATGATTGCTCTTGCAGCTGCATTCTGCACGATCTGAAGTTTACGAACACTGATGCATGAGGATCTGGAAAATTCACTGTGTCCAATATTTTACTGAAAGAGTAGTAGATCCTTGGAACAAACTTCCAGCAGACGTGGTTGGTAAATCCACAGTAACTGAATTTATACATGCCTGGGATAAACATACAGTGATCCCCCGGTTATTGCGTCCCCGACCATTGCGAACAGGGTAATTCGCGATTTTTCAACCCGGAAGTCAAAACACCATCTACGCATGCGTGCCCTTTTTTCTATGGGCACGCATGCGTAGATGGCACCCGGCAGATCAGCTGCTGGGCGGCTTCCCTGGGTCTTCCCCCTCTTGCTGGCGGGAGGGCGAGCAGCGGGCATCAGCAAGGAGTTTCCCCACCGCCCACGCAAACTCCTCGCTGCCGCCCGCCCTTCGCCCGCCCACACCGTTCATTCTCGCCACTTTGGAGCTGAGTCCTGAAGCGAATTCGCTTCAGGACTCAGCTCCAAAGCGGCGAGAGCGAGCGCGGACAAGCCGTTCGCTGGCGCTAGCTCTCGCCTGCCTGCCCGCTAGCGAGGAGCCGAAGATTGGGGGCGGCGCGGCTGTTTTAAAACGTCCCCGCCGACATGGGGGGCTCGCTAGCACACCCCCAAACCCGGGTTGGGGGTTCGGGGGGGTGCTAGCGAGCCCCCCATGTCGGCGGGGACGTTTTAAAACACACGCGCCGCCCCCAATCTTCGGCTCCTCGCTAGCGCTGCGGAAGTAAAAACACCATCTGCACATGCGCAGATGGTGTTTTTACTTCCGCAGCGCTACTTCGCGAAATCCCGCTCGTTGCGGGGGGTCCTGGAACGGAACCCTCGCAACGAGCGGGGGATCACTGTATATCCATCCTAAGATAAAATACAGGAAACAGTATAAGGGCAGACTAGATGGACCATGAGGTCTTTTTCTGCCGTCAGTCTTCTATGTTTCTATGTTTCTATGTTTCTATTTTTAGCTAGTCCTCGACTTACGACCATAATGGTGCCTGCCTGCCCATTGCGGTCCTACGTCGTGTCAGTTGTAAAATTGGTTGTTCACAACGGTGGCGGCTGCTTTACAGTCGCTGGGTTTACTTAACCACTGACACACACACACACAAATGTCTGTAAAAATCAGATTGCTGTGTTTTGTAGCTTTGACCCTGAATTTCCTAAGACTCGCTCAGAAAGATATTTTAAGAGTCTTGTGCTGTTTGACTTTCGCTTTTAAAGCATAAACAGTTTCGTGAGAAGGAGTGGACTTGAGACATACCGAAGCGTGATTAACCATGCCCTGTTTTTTCCAGTTCTTTCTGCAATATTTAAACAGGGGCCAGGAGAGGATCGTTGTAGCTTTGTAAGATTGTCTGCACGACGCCTGTCAAATAATACAAGGGGCGCCTTTGTGCAATTATCCACACTAATGTTGTAGCCTCTAGAGTATTTCCTCCCCCCTAAAATCTCACTGGCAAATGTCTTTGGATCATAGTGGTATCGATAGTTCCATAAACCATAACTCTAATTTTCTAATGCTCACTTGGAACCACCACCCCCAAAAAAAGCTATACAGTGTTCCGTCGATTTTTTGCGGGTTCAAACTTCGCAAATAGCCTATACCACGGTTTTTCAAAAAATATTAATTGAAAAATACTTCGCGAGTTTTTTTCCATACCATGGTTTTTCCTGCCCGATGACATCATATGTCATCACCAAACTAATAATTTTTGCAAATAAATAACAAAAAAAAATAATTGTTAATAAATAATTATGTTTATAAATATCAGGATCACTAAGTGTCTTATTCAATGGTGAGTACCAGTAATAATGATGAGTAAATGGTTGTTAAGGGGATGGGAAATGGTAATTTAGGGGTTTAAAGTGTTAAGGGAAGGCTTGTGATACTGTCCACAGCCAAAAATGGTGTATTTACTTCCGCATCTCTACTTCGCGGAAATTCGACTTTCGTGGGCGGTCTCGGAACGCATCCCCCGCAAAAATTGAGGGAACACTGTAATCTGGTTTAGAGATTCCTAATTCCCTCTCAATTACCAATACTTGCGGGACCGACTGCTGCCGTATGAATCCCAGCGACCGGCTAGATCCCACAGAGTCGGATTTCTCCAGGTCCCGTCAACCAGACAATGTTGTTTGGTGGGACCAAGGGGAAGAGCCTTCTTTGTGGGGGGCCCAGCCCTCTGGAATCAGCTGCCCCCAGAGATTCACACTGCCCCCACCCTCCTCGCCTTCCGCAAGAGTCTTAAGACTCATTTATACAGCCAGGCTTGGGGTAGTTAGATCTTGGCCCCCCGGCCAATAAATGTGATGTATGGCTGTGATTTGAATTTGTTTGATTGATTTTTTTAATATATCGGATTTTTAGCTTATGTAGTTTTTAATTAATCGGATTTGTCTTTGTTTTTACTGTTTTATATTACAGTAATCCCTTGCTACTTCGCAGTTCATCTTTTGCAGATTCACTACTTCACGGGTTTTCAAAGGTGGCTTGAATACATTAAATCCATTGAAAAATCAAAAAATTCTTCTACAGTACTACTGTACTCTATTAAAGAAAGAAACTGGTAGGATATCACTAGTGTTGGGCGAACCGAACCTGCAAAGTTCGGGTTCGTACCGAACTTTGTGCGGTTCGGTATACCAAACCCGAACCCGAATTTTGGCAAAAGTTTGGCAAAAGCACCGCCACCCAGCTGTCACCTTCCGAAACAGCCGGGGCGCTTCCGGCGCTCTCCCGAACCTGAACTTTTGCCGAACTTCTGGGTTTGGCGTTCGGGAGACCGCCCAGAAGTGCCCTGGCTGTTTCTGAAGGTGACAGCTGGGCGGCGGCGCTTCCCAGAACAGCCGTTGAGCTGTTGGCCAGTAAGGAGGCAAAAAAGGAGGTGGGGAATCCCACGAGGAGATTCCAGGGGCGGAGCTTTGATGTCACTGAGACGTCCTTCCTGGCCGGCTGAAACAGGGACTCCAGGAAGGACCAGGTGCTCAAGATTTTTTTGCCTCTTCTCAAGAACCATTTTCCACTTACAAACCCGAGCCTTCGAAACTGTAACCGGAAAAGGCAGGGAGAAGCCTCCGTGGGCCTCTCTAGGAATCCCCTGGGAGGAAACAGGGACAGAAAATGCGGGGGGAAACCTCCGCGGGGCCTCTCTAGGAATCTGGGAGGAAACAGGGCCTCCACCCTCCTTGTGGTTTCCCCAATCGCAGCATTATTTGCTTTTACATTGACTCCTATGCGAAAAATTGCTTCTTCTTACAAACTTTTCTACTTAAGAACCTGGTCACGGAACGAATTAAATTTGTAAGTAGAGTCTGAAGCCCCAAAGAGTATTAGAACGCAGATCAGGAATTAAACAGTATAAATTAATCAATAAAAGTATAGAGAATAATAAAATCGTAGAAAGGATCTCAAAGCAACAAAGAGTCAGAAATGTGTTTGAAGTGGCACCTTTGAAGCACTAGCTTAAAAAACACCTGATGCTCTTTGGATCACAGGTGTGAGCTTGGAACGACACCACAAAGAGGAGGAAGATGAATGAAATTCCAGATTATTAGAGTAATGAAATGAACCAAAGCCAAACGGTTCATCGCTTGTTGTTGCTTTTAGTTTGAACCTCAGATAAGTGTCTGTGGGGGTGTTGTGTCTTTGCAGTGTGACACCTGTCTCTTTTGTTTCGCCGTGTTTCAACCTGTCCTGTTGCTTTTTTTTCCCTTCGTGAATCTGAGAAAACCTCCTTCAACGACGATAATAATGAATCTTAGAAGAAGTTGTGACTTGTGTGAATTGCCAAGGGGAGCTTGCTTCAAAATGGGGTTTCTCCTAAAATGTAGTTGTGGGGGGGAAGTGTATGGTTTATATTGTGCAGTGGGCTTCAGCAGGAAATAAACGGACCATAATAGATACAACAACATTTATTGACTGACAACTGGAACTGAGGTAGCGCAGGCAAAATTCTCTGTAATTTATATTCTGAGCCCACGGGGCCTTAACCAATCATAATGGTTGAAAAAGCCCGCCCAAATACGAATTTTATTTTCTATTTTTATTTACCGTATTTAATTTTGTCCAATACACAATAAAATACAATGAAGGTAGTAGAGGACACCTTCGAGGAAATAAAATTAGAGAAGGGATAGAAGAGAGAGGTGTATAGGATAAAATGAATCAATGAGAGAATAGAAGAAAGATAAAGGGATAGAAGAGAGAATATGTTGTGGTCAGCTCTGGCCCAGCTCCTGCCCCAAGGAACGTGCAAGTGGATGTGGGGGAGACATCCATATGCCGCAGGCCTGTTTTGCTCCCGATGGAATCTGCCGATGAAGCCTCCTCTGACCAAGGAAGCGTGAGTGACAGGGAAGAGGGGAGTTTGGCAGACAGCCCAGGAGGAAATCTATCATCTGTATCATCCTTGGATTCTGAACAAGAATTAATGACACATCCACGCATGCGTAGAGTGATGCATAGGAGACAACAACTGAAGGATTATTACAAGAGAAAATGAGGCCACCTGTGGTTGGGTGGGGCTCCAGTAATTAGGGCTGCTGCTATAAATAGCAGCGTGTGGGCTTGGCCGTTGTGAAAGAGTATCTGATCGCAGTTTTTCAGGAATCCTGTGTTGCTGTTTTCTGGACTTTGTTGATTTTTCACGCCTTTGAAACCAAAGCAGAGCAACGTGTGTGTGTGTGTGTGTGTGTGTGTGTGTCTCACTTCGTTGGAAGAAGAAGGGGTGTGAAGTTTCTTCACAGCTGCTAGCTAAGTACTTAATGACTGCTTAAGGGAAATTGTACAGACTATCCGGTTGTTTTGGGACAAGTGCTCTTTGCAATACAAAAAGAGTGCTTTGTTTATTTTGAATTTTGTGATTAGGAACATTGTTTTGAATTTTCAAACGTGTGTGTGTGTGTGTCTGAAATTTGTATCCTTGAATTTTCGGGAGGCTCCTACCAGAGAGCCCGGCAGAACAGAATATAGGATAAAATAAATCAATGAGAGAATAGAAGAAGGATATAGGAATAGAAGAGAAGATATATGGGATATAGGAGAGACAATAGGACAGGGGTCGGAAGGCACTCTAGTGCACTTATGCACGCCCCTTACTAACCTCTTAGGAATCTGGAGAGGTCAACCGTGGACAGTCTAAGGGTAAAATGTTGGGGGTTAAGGGATGATACTACAGAGTCAGGTAATGAGTTCCAGGCTTCAACAACTCTATTACTAAAGTCGTATTTTTTACAGTCAAGTTTGGAGTGGTTAATATTGAGCTTGAATCTGTTGTGTGCTCTTGTGTTGTTGTGGTTGAAGCTGAAGTAGTTGTTGACAGGCAGCATATAATCTTGTGGGAAATACTTAGATCATGTTTAAGAAATTCTCAAGCAGCCCAAGAACGCGGAGTCGAAAACCAGACACCTCTTTCACAAGAAAAGTGAAAATTTCTTACCGAAAGTAAATTTCGGTAAGGCCTTGCAGTGCTGCCTTAACTGATTTTATGGAAATGATGTAGAGAAAAGACTGTGGCTGTTTTACACGCTGGCGTAGTGCAGAGATCTTGACGCAAATTGTTCGTGACCAGATTGTGATCTAGAGCAAGATAAGGACCGGAGCTTGCGTTGAAAAACAATAACGGCACACATTGTGAAAAACTTGCCTTGTGCATTTGGACGAAGTGGCCTAGAATGGCTGAGAACTGCTTCTTGTTACAGGAAAGTCTTGATTTACGATCACAGATGAGTGCGATATTTCTGCCGCTAAGTGTTCTGTCGGGCTCTCTGGTAGACTCCTCCCAAAAATTCACAGGTACAAATTTCAGACACACACACGTTTGAAAATTCAAAACAATGTTCTTTATAATGAAAATTCACTTAAACCAAGCCTTCTTTTGGTATAGCAAAGAGCCCTCGTCTCCAACCACACTGGTAATTTGTATAAGTCCCTTATTAGTTCTGTGATACTTAGCTTGCAGTTGTGAGGCAATTCACAGTCCTTCTTCTTTCACAAAGTGAAACACACTTTGCTCTGGTTTAGTTTCAAAGCGGGGGAAAATCAGCACTCAAAAGGTCAAAGTCAGTAAAGCAGTCACGAAACACAAGGATCAGATAATCCTCCACAATGGCCAAACCTACAGGCTGCTCTTTGTAGCAGCCTCACTAATGACCACAGCCCCACCCAACCACAGGTAGCCTCATTTTCTTTGATAATAATCTCTCAGTTGTTGCTGCCTATGCATCGCTCTCCGCATGCGTGGCTGTATCATTAACTCTTGTTCTGAATCCAAGGAGGAGAGAGATAATTGATCTCCTTCTGAGCTGTCTGCCACATTCTCCTCCTCCCTGTCACTCATGTCTTCTTGGTCAGAGGAGCCTTCATCATCAGATTCCACCAGGGGCAAAACAGGCCTGCAGCATGTGGATGTCTCCCCCACATCCACAGTCCTTGGGGCAGGAGCTGGGCCAGAGCTAACCACAACACTAAGTAAGGCGGTTGTTGAGTGAGTTTGTCTCCATTCGTCTAATTTTCTTGCCACAGTAGTTAAGCGAATTGTTCCCTTCGTTAATTTAGTATCGGTAGTCCTCCACTTATGACCACAGTCGAGCCAGTTAAGCATTGCTAAGCGAGACAGTTACATGTGTTTTTGCCCTATTTTACGATCTTGTTGCCTCCTTTATTAGTAACATAGAAACACAGAAGATTGACAGCAGAAAAAGACCTCATGGTCCATCTAGTCTGCCCTTATACTATTTCCTGTATTTTATCATAGGATGGATATATGTTTATCCCAGGCATATTCAAATTCGGTGACTGTGGATTTACCAACCACATCTGCTGGAAGTTTGTTCCAAGCATCTACTACTCTTTCAGTCAAATAATATTTTCTCACGTTGCTTTTGATCTTTCCCCCAACTAACTTCAGATTGTGTCCCCTTGTTCTTGTGTTCACTTTCCTATTAAAAACACTTCCCTCCTGGGCCTTATTTGCTGGCTGGGGAATTCTGGGAGTTGAAGTCCAAATATCTTCAAGTTGCCAAGATTGGGAAACACTGCCTTAGACTATCCACTGTTGACCGCACCTGATTCCTAAGAGGTCAGTAAGGGCTGTGCATAAGCTCATCAGTGTGCCTACCGTCCCTTGTCCTAATGTTTCTATTTTACTACTATCATGTATATAAATATTGTGATTATCTTTGTATACCACCAGTACATATTTGACAAAACAAACAAATAAATAAATAAAATAAAAATAAATCATGGAGACGTTCTTAGCTATGTGGTCCTTAATAGGGGTTGACAGCAATTTGAAGGCACTATCGGTCTATCCATCAAAGCAAAGGCCCAAGCTCCCTTGGGAAAATGAGCTGATGACACATAATCAATTAATGTTGGGAAGCTGTGATTTTAGCTCCTGGGGTTTCTGGACAGTGCGGGAATCCTAAATCAGTGATGGTGAAGCTGTTTTGGATCTGTTGTGGTTGGCTCTGGCCCAGCTCCTGCCCCAGGGAATGGGGAGGTGGATGCAGGGGAAACTTCAACGTGTCACAGGCCTGTGTTATGGCCGACAGAATCAGTTCAGAGTTTAGTTTACTCGGACGAAGAAGAAGGTGGGAGTGACTCGGCAGAGGAAGGCTTGGCACACAACCAAGGCAGTCAATCTTCCTTATCTTCTATTGCTTCAGATGATGACGTTTTGAACCCACGCAAGCGCAGAATTATGCGTAGAAGAGACCAAGTCAGAACATATTACAGGAAATAAGGGAGGCCACCTGTGTTTGGGTGGGGCTCCAGTAATTAGGGCTGCTGCTATAAATAGAAGCATGTGGGTTTGGCCATTGTGGAAGAATAGCTGATCGCAGTTCGTCAGGAATCTTGTGTGCTGGACTTTGTTGCTTTTTCACGCCTTTGAAACCAAAGCAGAGCAATGTGTGTGTGTGTGTGTGTGTTTGTTTGTCTTCATTGGAAGAAGAAGGGGTGTGAAGTTTCTTCACAGCTGCTAGCTAAGTACTTAATGACTGTTTAAGGTACATTGTACAGACTACCCGGTTATTTTGGGGAAGAGTGCTCTTTGCAATACAAAAAGAGTGCTTAGTTTATTTTGAATTTTGTGATAAAGGACATTGTTTTGAATTTTCAAACGTGTGTGTGTCTGAAATTTGTACCCTTGAATTTTCGGGAGGCTCCTACCAGAGAGCCTGGCAGAACAGGATCATGTGCCAAAAAGATGGTGCGTATGTGCTAGAACCCCTTCCCACACCCCTTCCCTCCCCCCCACGCATGGACACTCCCCCATTCTGCCCCTCCACATCGGCACAATCCTCCCCTCATCCCCAGGCATGCACACAGGCCTCACTAAACCCTGGGACGGTGAAAAAAATGGCCAAACAGGCAAACCGGAAGTTCGGAAAAACGGACTTCCGGTATGCCTGTTGTGCTGTTTTTTGCACTCTGGAGCCTTCAGGGAAGCTTCGTGATACCCCGAAGTGCAAAAAATAGCACAACAGGCATACCGGGAGTCAATTTTTCCGAACTTCCGGTTTGCCCACTGGGCTGTTTTTTGCACTCCGGGGCTTCAGGAAGCTTCAGATGGCATATAATTTATCTGTGTTCATAATCTGTTCATTTCTCACCTTGCATTACTGATCCTACTGCGTCCCTGCCTTATTTGATCTTCAACCTTAAACCAAGATCACATGAAGTATTAATACCACTTTATAAGTCCTTGGTAAGGCCACACTTGGAATACTGCATTCAGTTTTGGTCTCCATGATCATGTAAAAAGGATGTTGAGACTCTAGAAAGAGTGCAGAGAAGAACAACCAAGAGGATTAGGGAACTGGACGCTTAAAAAATGAAGAACAGTTGCAGGAACTGGGCATGGCTAGCTTAATGAAAAGAAGGAGCAGGGGAGCCATGATAGCAATATTCCAATATCTCAGGGGCTGCCGCAAAGAAGAGGGAGTCAAACTATTCAAATTATTCAAAGTAGAGGGAGTCACAACAGATACAAACTTAAAGTAAACCGCTCCAAACGTGACTGCAGAAAATACGACTTTAGTAACCGAGTAGTTGATGCATGGAGCTCACTACCAGATCATCACCTAGCCTTCAAAACTTTACCCTTAGACTATGCACTGTTGACTTCTCCCGATTCCTAGGAGGTCAGTAAGGGGCGTGCAGAAGTGCACCAGCGTGCCTTCCATCCCCTGTCCTAATGTTTCTCTCTTACTAGTATCATGTATATAAATATTGTTATATCTCTGTATACCACCAATAAGTATTTGACAAAACAGACAGACAGACAGACAGACAGACAGACAGACAGACAGACAGACAGACAGACAAATAAATTTGTTATTTATTCCTCGGAGAGAGGCGGCATACAAATCTAATAAATTATTATTATTATGTCAGTACAATACAGCAAACGAGATCACTATGCTGGATTTCGTATTTCATCACCAGTCGGGCGCTTCCCAAGCACCTAGGACTGCGTGATGTAGCAGCGAATTATGTTTGCCAATCCCAGTAAAGCGGCCTTTTGCAATTGACAGATGGAGATTTTGTCAATTCCAGTGGTTCTCAAATGTCCGCTGAGATCCTTTGGCCCTGCGCCCAGCGTGCCAAGTACCACTGGGACCACTTTCACGGGCTTATGCCAGAGTCGTTGCAGCTCGATTTTTAGATCTTCGTATTTCACTAATTTCTCTAGCTGCTTCTCCTCAATTCTGCTGTCCCCTGGGATTGCGATGTCGATGATCCATACTTTCTTTTTCTCCACGATCACAATGTCTGGTGTGTTATGCTTCAGAATTTGGTCAATCTGAAGTCGGAAGTCCTACAGTAGTTTTGCTTGCTCATTTTCGACCACTTTTTCGGGCTTATGATCCCACCAGTTCTTTGCCACTGGTAAATGGTAGTTCCGGCACAAGTTCCAGTGGATCATCTGTGCCACAGCATCATGTCTATGCTTGTAGTCAGTCTGTGCAATCTTTTTGCAGCAGCTAAGTATGTGATCGATGGTTTCATCTGTTTCTTTACAGAGTCTGCACTTTGGATCATCTGTTGATTTTTCAATTCTTGTGCCGCCAGTATTAGTCCTTCTGTCTCCTTTTTGAGTGTTCCACTTGTAAGCCATGACCAGGTCTTTTCTTTATCCACTTTGCCTTCAATCTTCTCCAAGAACTGTCCATGCAATGCTTTGTTCCACCAACTGTCCATACGACATTGAGTTACAGTTTTTCTGTACTGGTCCTTAGTTTGCTTCACCTTGAGAAGCTTCCTATTGTTGACCTCCATCAACACTGACTCTTTGCTCTCCTTCACATAGTCAGCTAATGCATGCTTCTCTTCTTCCACTGCCTGCTTCACTTCTTCTCCTTCTCCGTATTATTATTATTATTATTATTATTATTATTATTATTATAAAAATAAATGAATGAATGAATGAATGAATGAGTAAATGAATGAATGAATGAATAAATAAATAAAGTTGCTGAGCTTAAAACATACTATGAGGCTCCTTCTTAGTTCCTGAGCTGGTTGCGTACCTGCTGCTGAGTTGTATCTTCCTTAAATTGGCCTCACCTTGTTCATAAGACGCTCCTGTTTGTAGCAATTGCCCCATCTAGTGACGGAAGATTTTTTTTCTTTTTTCTCGCTCTAATAACAATTCATTTTACTTCCTTGGTGCAACATTCATAGAGTTACAGGCAGTCCTTAACTTACAACAGTTCAGATAATGACATAAGAACATAAGATCCTAAGAAGAGCCCTGCTGAATCAGGCCAAAACCCATCGAGTCCAGCATTCTGTGTCCCACAGTGGCCCACCAATTGTCCATGGGGATCTTGAGCAGAAGGAGAAGGCAAGAGCCTCCCTTTCCCTTGACCCCCCCAACAAATGGGACCAAAGGGAATCCTGCCTGCCTCAACCAACATAGAGGCAGCACTTGGACATCCATTTCAATAACCACCTATTATACACTTGGCATCCATGAATCTGTCTAATCCTGCCTTGAAGCTATCCAGGCTGACAGCTGTCACAACCTCTTCTGGAAGTGAATTCCATCAACCAAGGACCCTCTGGGTGAAGAAATATTTCCCTTGATTTGTCCTCACTTTCTTACCTATGAGCTTTAGGGAGGGCCCCCTCGTCCTAGTATTGTGTGATAGAGAAAAAATTTTTTCCCTATCCACCTTTTCTATCCCATGCATGATTTTATACATGATTCCCCCTGGCCGTTCCGTTTTATGTATGGTTTGTTTTGGGTGTATGACTGTTTTTATATTAGGGGTTTTAACTGTTTTTTAATCATTGGATTTGTACTGTGCTTTGCTGTTCTGAGCCACTCCGAGTCTTCAGAGAGGGACAGCATACAAATCTAATAAATAATAGTAATAATAATAATTATTAATATTAATATTATTATTAATATTATTGTTGTTGTTATTGTTGTTGTTGTTATTATTATTATTATTAATATTATATAATAAGATCCACTGGAACTTGTGCCGGAACTACCATCTACCAGTGGCAAAGAACTGGTGGGATCATAAGCCTGAAAAAGTGGTCGAAAATGAGCAAGCAAAACTACTGTGGGACTTCCGACTTCAGACTGACCAAATTCTGAAGCATAACACACCAGACATCCTGATTGTGGAGAAAAAGAAAGTATGGATCATCGACATCGCAATCCCAGGGGACAGCAGAATTGAGGAGAAGCAGCTAGAGAAATTAGTGAAATACGAAGATCTAAAAATCGAGCTGCAACGACTCTGGCATAAGCCCGTGAAAGTGGTCCCAGTGGTCCTTGGCACGCTGCGCGCAATGCCAAAGGATCTCAGCGGACATTTGAAAACCATCGGAATTGACAAAATCTCCACCTGTCAATTGCAAAAGGCCGCTTTACTGGGATCGGCAAACATAATTCGCCGCTACATCACGCAGTCCTAGGTGCTTGGGAAGCGCCCGACTGGTGATGAAATACGAAATCCAGCAGAGTGATCTCGTTTGCTGTGTTGTACTGACAACAACAACAACAATAATAATGATAATGATAATAATAATAATAATAATAATAATAATAATAAACAACACTTCACGTGATCTTGATTCTATCCCTGTTTATGCAGCAATGTATTTTTTCAAAATGGTAATAGACTATAGCGTTCCCTTTCTTAACAAAAGGTTGGACTAGAAATCCAACCCTGTTATTCTGTTAAAATTGGGCAGCGCTGGTATCCTCCGATCGCTTTTATTAAACAGTTTTTTAGTCCTTGGATAGCTGCATCTCAGATACAGCAAAGTAACTATATAATGTACATAGGGGCCAGGCAGCCCTTGCTTCAATTATTGATTGACTCGTTCATCTATTATTGAAGTTGTATCTCATCTTTCGCTTATCTGCTAACCTCCCCCCACCCCCTCAAGAACGTCTTGTCACAATCTTTGAAAAACGCAGATTATAAAACCTTAAACCGAAAAACAGTACAAATGAAAGTCAAAGCAACGTTTAAAATTAGAAACCACGATTGTTATCACTTGGGGTTGGTTTTGGTTAGATTTCCTCTGCTGATCGAGGCAGGGCAGGATATCTTTGCTGCATCAAATGAAGTACTGTATATATGCACTACGCAATTTATATATATATATATATATATATATTCCCTCCTTCTCTCCCTCCCTTATTGTCTCCCCTCCCTCTCTCCCCCTTTTCCTCTCTCTGCCTCCCTTCCCTCTCCCTCCTGACCCTCCCTCTCTCCATCTCCCTCTCTCTTCCTCTCTCTCTCACACTCTTTCTTCCTCTCTCTCCCTCCCTCTCTCTCCCTCTCACCACTTTCTCTCCCTCCTTCCTCTCCCTTTCTCTTCATCTCACTCTTTCCCTGTTTCTCTCTCTCTCCCCCTCTCTCCTCCTCTGTCTCTTCTTCTCTCCTCCTCTCTCTCTCCCTCTCTCTTCCTCTCTCTCTCCCTTTCTCTTCCTCTCTCTCCTCTCTCTCTCCATATCTCCCTCTTTCTCCCTCTCTCCCTTTCTCCCTTCCTCTTCCTCTCTCTCCCTCTCCTCTCTCTGTCCTCCTCTATCTCCCTCTCTTCCTCTCTCTCTTTCCCTCTCTCCCTCTCTCCCTCTTTCTCTCTCTCCCTTTCTCCCTTCCTCTCTCTCCCTCTCTCTCTGTCCCCCTCTCTTCCTCTCTTTCTCTCTCTTCCTCTCTCTCTTCTTCCTCCCCGCTCTCCCTCCCTCTTCCTCTCTCTCTCTTCCTGTCTCTCTCCCCCTCTCTCTCCCCATTCACAAGTTTTGTCATCCAAGGAAAATACTGACTGGCTCTTTTTGAGAATAACAACAACAGCAGCTTGTGTTCCCCCGCACTTCAGGAAGAAGTGTGCAAAATGCTGACCACAAACAATCCCTCCTCTTCATTTGCTCCATTTCAAGAATGGTCATGTTGATACGCTGTAAACTCGCTGATTTTCCCTCTTTCCAAGCGAGTTTGCAAGTGATCTGAATGTTTTCTCATCTGCAGAGTTCGAGGAGCCAAATCTCTTGAGCTGAGTCGACTTTGCAAGTTGCTTTGAAATTCTCTTCTTCCTCTTCTTCTTCTTCTTCTTCTTCTTCTTCTTCTTCTTCTTATTCTTTTTCTTCTTATTCTTCTCCTCCTTCTTCCTCCTCTTCCTCCTCCTCTTCTTTTTCTTCTCCTCCTCCTCCATCTCCATCATTATTATTTCTTCTTCTTCTTCTTCTTCTTCTTCTTCTTCTTCTTCTTCTTCTTATTCTTATTCTTATTCTTATTCTTTCTTACTTTTTTCTTCTCCTTTTTCTTTCTTTCTTTCTTCTTCTTCTTCTTCTTTTTCTTCTTCTTCCTCTTCTTCTTCTTTTTCTTTCTTTCTTTCTTTCTTCTCCTTTTTCTTTCTTTCTTCTTTTTCTTTCTTTCTTTCTTTCTTCTTCTTCTTCTTTTTCTTCTTCTTCTTCTTTTTCTTCTTCTTCTTCTTATTCTTCTCCTCCTTCTTCCTCCTCTTCCTCCTCCTCTTCTTTTTCTTCTCCTCCTCCTCCATCTCCATCATTATTTCTTCTTCTTCTTCTTCTTCTTCTTCTTCTTCTTCTTTCTTACTTTTTTCTTCTCCTTTTTCTTTCTTTCTTTCTTCTTCTTCTTCTTCTTTTTCTTCTTCTTCCTCTTCTTCTTCTTTTTCTTTCTTTCTTTCTTTCTTCTCCTTTTTCTTTCTTTCTTCTTTTTCTTTCTTTCTTTCTTTCTTCTTCTTCTTCTTCTTTTTCTTCTTCTTCTTCTTTTTCTTCTTCTTCTTCTTATTCTTCTCCTCCTTCTTCCTCCTCTTCCTCCTCCTCTTCTTTTTCTTCTCCTCCTCCTCCATCTCCATCATTATTTCTTCTTCTTCTTCTTCTTCTTCTTCTTCTTTCTTACTTACTTTTTTCTTCTCCTTTTTCTTTCTTCTTTTTCTTTCTTTCTTTCTTTCTTCTTCTTTTTCTTCTTCTTCCTCTTCTTCTTCTTTTTCTTTCTTTCTTTCTTCTTCTTCTTCTTCTTCTTTTTCTTCTTCTTCCTCTTCTTCTTCTTTTTCTTTCTTTCTTTCTTTCTTTCTTCTTCTTTTTCTTCTTCCTCTTCCTCTTCCTCTTCTTCTTCTTCTTCTTTTTAAAATTGCCTTGCAAACACTCAATCATAATCACACAATCACAATCAGGAGGCAGTGAGTTTGATCCTAGGTAGAGACAGATATTTCTGTCTCTACATATTTCTACACCACGCTAGTAGTGTAGACTTAGTAAAAAGTTTGACAGTGTTGAGGGAATTATTTGTTTAGCAGAGTGATGGTATTTGGAGGAAAAACTATTCTTGTGTCTCGTTGTCTTGGTGTGCAACGTTTTGAGGGTAGGAGTTGAAACACTTTGTGTCCAGGATGCGAGGGGTCAGTAAATATTTTCACGGCCCTCTTTTTGACTCGTGCAATATACAGGTCCTCCATGGAAGGCAGGTTGACAGCCATTGTTTTTTCTGCAGTTCTGATTCTTCTCTGACATCTGTGCCGGTAACAACGACAATTTAATAACAGTGGCAGGAAAGAAATGTGTAAAATAGGACAAAACTCACTTCACAACTGTCTCTCTAATCTCTCTATGACAATCATTAAGTGTTGGACCTCATGATTCTTGACAAATGTATCTTTTTCTTTTATGGACCATGAGAGCATCTGCAGCAAAGACAAATTCCTTGATTGTCCAATCACACTTGGCCAATAAACATAGAAACATGGACGATTGACGGCAGAAAAAGACCTCATGGTCCATCTAGTCTGCCCTTATACTATTAAAGAATTCTATTCTATTCTATGCGGTCATATCTGCATTTTTTTTTCCTATTCTGAGCTTAGTTGGGGGAAAGATCAAAAGCAACCTGAGAAAATATTATTTTACTGAAAGAGTAGTAGATGCTTGGAACAAACTTCCAGCAGACGTGGTTGGTAAATCCACAGTCACTGAATTTAAACATGCCTGGGATAAACATATATCCATCCTAAGATAAAATACAGGAAATAATATAAGGGCAGACTAGATGGACCACAATGTCTTTTTCTGCCATCAATCTTCTATGTTTCTATGTTTCTATTCAACTGACCAACAGAATTAGAACCTATTTGAAGTCTTCCAAATCATTTTGGATCTGCAAAAACATACAGGGGGTGGACAAAAAAATGGAAACACTCGACTTTTTGGCATGTTTTTTTAAACTATCTTTTTTTTAAAGAGAAATTTAAGGAAATTGGTTATAACCTTCTAGAAATGGCAGACCTCTCAGACTTTCAAAGAGGCCAAATTGTTGGTGCTCGAATGGCAGGCGCTAGTGTCACAGAAAGTGCCCGAATGTTTGGCGTTTCAGTAAGGACTGATTTGAAAGAGAAGGGAAAACGTCCTCACCCAAGCACAGGTCTGGTCGAAAGTTGAAATTGTCTGAGAGAGACCGTCGGACTCTAAAGCAAATTGTTAGAGCGGATCCCAAGACCGCAGCTCCTAAAATCACTGCAGAGCTCAATGGAAACGTACAGAACTCAGTTTCCACAAAACCTGTTTGAAGGGAGCTTCTGTATAATCTGGAGGACAGAAGGAAAAGGGGGGATATGATCGAAACATTTAAATATGTTAAAGGGTTAAATAAGGTCCAGGAGGGAAGTGTTTTTAATAGGAAAGTGAACACAAGAACAAGGGGACACAATCTGAAGTTAGTTGGGGGAAAGATCAAAAGCAACGTGAGAAAATATTATTTTACTGAAAGAGTAGTAGATCCTTGGAACAAACTTCCAGCAGACGTGGTGGATAAATCCACAGTAACTGAATTTAAACATGCCTGGGATAAACATATATCCATCCTAAGGTAAAATACAGGAAATAGTATAAGGGCAGACTAGGTGGACCATGAGGTCTTTTTCTGCCGTCAGACTTCTATGTTTCTATGTTTCTATGTTTCACAAATCTGGAGTCCACAGAAGAGCTGCATTGTTTCCATTTTTCTGTCCACCCCCTGTATGAAAGCAATAAAAAGAGGCACGTAACCATCGCTCAGGGGTTAACAGCAGCTTTTATCAGGACCCAATAACAAACAGGGATGAAATGAGGCTATTTAAATTCTTACAGCGCAAAAACACTTGCTTGCAAGCAAGAGATACGAAACCGCTGTGTGTGAGCTATGGAAACAGAATTCCAGCCGCTTTTTAATCTCCCGCTGAGTCATAAAAGGTAAAAGTTGAATATTGATTGGAGGCAGCAGCTAGGCAGAAATTAGTCAGTGGGGTTTATTAATATTCCTTTCTCGGTTTTATAGAAATTGGGGGAGTGGTGGTGAATTCCAGGAAGCAGACTTGACATCAAGTTGTGCATCATGGCAGAATCCCAGATGTGGTTGAATCGTGACCCTTAATGGAAGGAAGCTGGTTAGATAAAAACAGAGAAATCCTTTCTGCTCTCTGCCAGGTTTTTGTATCGCTTGCTGACTAACGCTGCTTTCATTAGAGACGGGTACAGGAATAGGGTAGGGCTAATTTAATGAAAAGAAGGACTAGCGGTGACGTGATAGCTGTCTTCCAATAGCTGAGAGCCGGCCACAAAGGGGGTCAAATTATTCAGCAAAGGACCAAAGGGCAGGACAAAAATTATTATTATTATTATTATTATTATTATTATTATTATTATCGTTATTATTATTATTTATCAGATTTGTATGCCACCCCTCTCTGAAGACTCGGGGCGGCTCACAACAACAAAACAGTACAAATCCAATAATTAAAACAATTTTAAATCCTTAATATAAAAACAATTATTATTATTATTATTATTATTATTATTATTATTATTACTACTACTATTATTATTTATTGGATTTGTATGCCGCCCCTCTCCGCAGACTCGGGGCAGCTAACAACAATGATAAAAACAGCATGTACAATCCAATTAATAAAACAACTAAAAACCCTTATTATAAAAAACCAAACATACACACAGACGTACCATGCATAACTTGTAATGGCCTAGGGGGGAGGAATATCATGCCTGGTGATAAAGGTGGGTCTTGAGTAATTTGCGAAAGACAAGGATGGTGGGGGCCGTTCTAATCACTGGGGGGAGTTGATTCCGGAGGGCCGGGGCTGCCACAGAGAAGGCTCTTCCCCTGGGGCCCGCCAAACGACATTGTTTGGTTGACGGGACCCGGAGAAGGCCAACTCTGTGGGACCTTATCGGCCGCTGGGATTTGTGCGGTAGAAGGCATACATCTCATACATCTCATACAAACCATACATAAAACGAAAACGGCCCAGGGGAATCAATTTCCCCATGCCTGACAACAGAGATGGGTTTTAAGGAGTTTATGAAAGGCAAGGAGGGTGGGGGCAATCCTAATCTCTGGGGGGAGTTTTATTCCAGAGGGTCGGGGCCGCCACAGAGAAGGCTCTTCCCCTGGGTCCCGCCAGATGACATTGTTTCGTCGACGGGACCCGGAGAAGGCCAACTCTCTGGGACCTAACCAGTCGCTGGGATTCGTGGATGGATGGAAAATGGATGGAAACTAGCAAGGAGAGAAACAACCTAAAAAATAGTAAGGAGCAACCTCCTAACAGTGCGGATAATGAACCAGTGGAACAGCTTGCCACCAGAAGTTGCTGGAAACTATACCTGCTGCAGAAAAACTATATACATTTTTTCAAATCAGAAGAAAAAAGTACAAGGTCAACTGCGATGATTACAAAAAATATTTTTGGGTAAACCTGTGTTTTATTTATTTATTTTTATTTATTTATTTGTCATAGAAACATAGTATTGTATTGTAGTATGTTTAACATAATAAAGTATAAAGTAGAGATAGAAAAGATAAAAAGACATTAGGACAAGAACTGTAGGCACGAAGGTGCACTTAGGCACGCCCCTTACAGACCTCTTTGAAAAGGTTATTAGAAGTGTTATCATATATGTCATATTCTGTGAAAAACAGGAGAGGGGGGAGAGAGGAGGGAGGGAGGGATAGATATATATGAGAGAGAGAGAGAGAGAGAGAGAGAGAGATATTCCCTGAAAATAAGACCCTGCCTTATATTTTTTTTGAACCCTAAAATAAGCCCTTAGTCTTATTGTCAGGGGAGCTCTTCATTGGAAAGAGGGTAATATATGCGTTAATACTTTTTACTATCTTTTCTTTGTTCTTCTTTTGTAAATGATATTCCCTGACAATACACTGTATGTATTCAAAATGTTTATAAATAATATTTTTTTAAATTTTTATTTACATATATAAATACATAATGACAATACAAAAGACAATACAGTCACATGAAATTAAAAAAAATAATAGAAAGCGGGCGAGTGCACAACAGATCTTTATAGTGATATGAACTATGTATATTCTCAATAGCCAATTTATAGATAATTTATGCTTGGTATGAATGTTGCTGTTTGGTTTTTAAGTAATGATAGGGTTTTATATGTTTTTAATATTAGATTTGTTCCACTGTTATATTGTTTTTATTGCTGCTGTGAGCCTCCCCGAGTCTTCGGAGAGGGGCGGCATACAAATCTAATAAATAAAAATAAATAAAAATAAAATAAATTTAATAACCTGCTTATAAAATAACAGAAAATAGAAAACAATATAAGAGAAGAAACAACAACAACAACCAAAACAAAAAGGAGTAATAGTCTTAATTGTTACACATAACTTTATCTTCTATATACAATAGACTTTCACCAGGTAAGATAGACTTTACGGTTTATTTGGAGGTTTGTTCTTTTTTCAAGCCAGTGGTAGACTAGGTTCCAGCAATTATAAAATTGAGACTCCTCGTTGTCTCTTAATTCTAATGTTAATTTAACCATTTCTGCACATTGTATAATTTTCTCCAGTATTAGCTCATCCTGAGGTATTTCTTCATTTTTCCACATTTGAGCAAAGGCTAATCTAGCTGCAGTTGTAATATGAATAACCAAATATATGTGGGGGGTTTTTTGAGGTGCTGCCGCAAGATTCCTAAGAGAAAATACTTGACTGTAAAAAATATGATTTCAACAATCGAGTTATCGAAGCGTGGAACTCATTACCGGACTCGGTAGTGTCAACCCCTAACCCCCAACACTTCTCCCTTAGACTCTCCACGATTGACCTCTCCAGGTTCCTAAGAGGCCAGTAAGGGGCGTACATAAGTGCACTGGTGTGCCTTTCGTTCCCTGTCCAATTGTCTCTCCTTTCTTTCACTTATCTTATATATTCTCTTCCTTTCATATATCCTCTCCTCTAAGTTCACTTTTACCCTTATATATATTACTACATGTCTATTTTTCTTCCTATGTATTTGTGTATTGGACAAATGAATGAATGAATGAAGGAAATATATATATATATACAGTATTCTGGGGTTTTATCCAAATTAACATCTAGAATTTCATCAAGGCAGTTTCCTATTTTATTCCAGTAGAATTGGGATTTTTTGCATTCCCACCATAGGTGGTAATACGTTCCGTATTCTTGAAATAATAATATTTTTTAAATAATAGGGCTACCTTTGAAAAGTGTTTGGAAACTTCAGATCGTGCAGAATGCAGCTGCGAGAGCAATCATGGGCTTCCCCAGGTATGCCCATGTCACACCAACACTCCGCAGTCTGCATTGGTTGCCGATCCGTTTCCGGTCACAATTCAAAGTGTTGGTTATGATCTATAAAGCCCTACATGGCATCTCCGGGACCGCCTCCTGCCGCACGAATCCCAGTGACCGGTTAGGTCCCACAGAGTTGGCCTTCTCCAGGTCCCGTTGACTAAACAATGCCCTTTGGTGGGACCCAGGGGAAGAGACTTCTCTGTGGCGGCCCCGACCCTCTGGAACCAGCTCCCCCCAGAGATTAGAACTGCCCCCACCCTCCTCGCCTTTCGTAAACACCTTAAAACCCACCTCTGCCGTCAGGCATGGGGGAATTGAAACATCTCCCCTGGGCCTATACAGTTTATGTATGGTATGTTTGTGTGTATGCCTGCTTTTAATAATGGGGTTTTTAATGTTTCTCTTAAATTATTAGATTTGTTATATATTGTTTATTATTGCTGTGAGCCGCCCCGAGTCTACGGAGAGGGGCGGCATACAAATCTAATAAATAAGTAAGTAAGTAAGTAAGTAAGTAAGTAAGTAAGTAAGTAAGTAAGTAAGTAAGTAAATAAATAAATAAGTAAATAAGTAAATAAATAAATATTATTATTTTTTTAAGTAAAACCGTTAACTACAATAGTAACTTCTCTGTTGTTGTTGTTGTTGACTTTCCTCCTGGAACAGATTCCTTGCGAAACATCCCTCTGGCGAGTCACGGTCCTCGCTCATCCCCAGCCGAGTTCAGCGCCTCCAACCAACGGTTGTTGCGGGAACGGAAAACGTCGGCTCCTTCGCACTCCAGCCAACCCACCCTCTTCACGTTCGAGTCGCCTTCCAGTCACATCCGCAGCACTCTTTCCACCAGCGCCCCTCAAGACTATCTCTTTCTACACCAGTGCATGAGCCAGAAGTCAGAAAATATGAGGTAACTCTTGATAAATCAAAGAATTCTTCCTCAATTTTTCGCTGGGGTTCCACGGACTCGTACTGGGCCATGGCAGGGACAGCAAGTAGGATGCTTGGCTGCATAGCTAGAGGTATCACAAGCAGGAAGAGGGAGATTGTGATCCCGCTGTGTAGAGCGCTGGTGAGACCACATTTGGAATACTGTGTTCAGTTCTGGAGACCTCACCTACAAAAAGTTATTGACAAAATTGAACGGGTCCAAAGACGGGCTACAAAAATGGTGGAAGGTCTTAAGCATAAAACGTATCAGGAAAGACTTAATGAACTCCATCTGTATAGTCTGGAGGACAGAAGGAAAAGGGGGGACATGATCGAAACATTTAAATACGTTAAAGGGTTAAATAAGGTCCAGGAGGGAAGTGTTTTTAATAGGAAAGTGAACACAAGAACAAGGGGACACAATCTGAAGTTAGTTGGGGGAAAGATCAAAAGCAACGGGAGAAAATATTATTTTACTGAAAGAGTAGTAGATCCTTGGAACAAACTTCCAGCAGACGTGGTTGGTAAATCCACAGTAACTGAATGTAAACATGCCTGGGATAAACATAGAGCCACCCTAAGATAAAATACAGAAAATAGTATAAGGCAGACTAGATGGACCATGAGGTCTTTTTCTTCCGTCAGTCTTCTATGTTTCTGTGTTCGTTCAGACTCCCGCGACACTGCAAACCATCATAAACATGAGTCAGTTGCTAAAGGTCAGAATTTTGAATTGGTTTTATTAGGAATTGTTAGACAAAATGTTTTAAAAGATTATCGTTACATTATACTCCATATTCTCACTGCCGCGAGAATTTTATATGCCCAATTTTGGAAACAAGAAAAGAGCCCAACTATCCTAAAACCTCACAATCAAAATTATGGAATGCGCCGAAATGTCAAAATTAACAATGGAATTGCAAAATAGGGACAAATCAGATTTCTACAGAGCTTGGGACAAATGGTACTACTGGTTAAGACAAAAAAAAACACCCTAAAAATCTTTTAAAAGAAGACTGTCCAACAGCAACATCATCTACAGACAACAGTCTATAAAGTAATTTATATTACTACATCTATGTACATCTTACATAAGACATTGATTGATATAACCTGTAGACATCCCACAAACTATGTGAACAAACCCTTAAAATACTGATAAATTAGACGTATTATATAAATTAGATAAACACCATTTATACTTGTTAAAATCAACTACTCCATCTACATATTTAAATCAGAGGTCGCATATTATTGATATCCGAGCCAATCAGCTAGCCCTCTCTTTTCCTTTCTTTTCTTTATAATCTTTTCTTTCTATCTATACAGTACTATATTTCTGTTTTTTTTCTATTCTATTTCTTTTCTCATTTTGTGTTTCAATATGATGTTTATGATTTTGCTAATAGTTATTATATGTGCTGTTGCCTATTCTATCTTTTCCAATGCATATACTCAATAAAGATAGTAGATAGCAGAGTAGTAGATGCTTGGAACAAACTTCCAGCAGACGTGGTCGGTAAATCCACAGTCATTGAATTTAAACATGCCTGGGATAAACATAGATCCATCCTAAGATAAAATTCAGAAAATAGTATAAGGGCAGACTTTTTCTGCCGTCAGTCTTCTATGTTTCTAAGATTTTTTTTTTTTAAAAGAATTTTGATCCTGTGATAGTGGAGATTTATTTATTTATTAGATTAATATGCTGCCTTTCTCCGCAGACTCAGGGTGGCTCACAACAAAATAAGTACCAAAATACAATGGATAAGAAATCTAAATTTTTAAAGCAAATAACTGATCAACAAATCACTTTGAAACCAGGACTATACCTACTTGGAATTATTAGACAAAAAATATCTAAGGAAGATCGATATTTAATAATACATATAATCATAGTTACCAGACTCGTTTATGTGCAGACATGGAAATTATACAAGGTCCCCTCAACACTAAATATTAATAATTTATTAAAAATTTTAATAAATAAAATTTATGAAATTGGGTTGATGAGCAAGATGACATTGGAAATACAAGACAGAGACAATACTGAATTCTACCAAACCTGGAGCAGATGGTATGATTCGGTTAATCAAAAAAAAATATTTAAAAGCTTAAATACAGTGATACCTTGTCTTACGAACTTAATTGGTTCTGGGACGAGGTTCGTAAGGTGAAAAGTTCATAAGATGAAGCAATGTTTCCCATAGGAATCAATGGAAAAGCGATTAATGCGTGCAAGCCCAAAATTCACCCCTTTTGCTAGCCGAAGCGCCCGTTTTTGCACTGCTGGGATTCCCCTGAGGCTCCCCTCCATGGGAAACCCCACCTCCGGACTTCCATGTTTTTGCGATGCTGCGATTTCGCTGGGGCTCCCCTCGCTGCGAAACCCTACCTCCAGACTTCCGTTGACAGCAAAGCGCCCGTTTTTGTGCTGCTGGGATTCCCCTGCTGGGATTCCCCTGCCTGCAGCATCACAAAAACACGGTAGTCCGGAGGTAGGGTTTTCCATGGAGGGGAGCCTCAGGGGAATCCCAGCAGTGCAAAAACGGACGCTTCGCTGGCAACGGAAGTCCAGAGGCAGGGCATGGGTTCGTAAGGTGAAAATAGTTCAGAAGAAGAGGCAAAAAAATCTTAAACCCCGGGTTCGTGTCTCGAAAAGTTCGTATGACGAGGGGTTTGTAAGACGAGGTATCACTATATCTCTAATGTAGTCAAATCTTTCACAATTTGAAAGTATGCAGGGAGAGGGGGGGGGAAGTAAGCAATCTTGTTATTCCTTTCATTTACTATATTATTATTATTATTATTATTATTATTATTATTATTATTATTAATTAGATTTGTATGCCGCCCCTCTCCGAAGATATACAAAATAAAATAATTGTCTAACAATTAATTTTGGACAATTTATGATTTAGGTAATGTGATCGAAATTAATAAAGATTAAGATTTAGGTAACAATAAAAAAAAAGAAATCTAAATTTAAAAAACAGATCTAAAACCCCAATACATTAAAAACAATCATCCACAGTCATCCTATACACACCTGAAGTTAGTTGGTGGAAAGATCAAAAGCAACGTGAGAAAATATTATTTCACTGAAAGAATAGTAGATCCTTGGAACAAACTTCCAGCAGACGTGGTTGGTAAATCCACAGTAACTGAATTTAAACATGCCTGGGATAAACATATATCCATCCTAAGATAAAATACAAAAATAGTATAAGGGCAGACTAGATGGATCATGAGGTCTTTTTCTGCCGTCAGTCTTCTATGTTTCTATGTTTCTATTCCAATTGCTGGCCAGAACTAGAACTCCTTATCTCCTGGTCTTTGGCCCCAAATCCCCCAACTAAGTCTAAGGCAGGATTTGATCTCATGATTTCAGTGCTTTCTAGCCTGGAGCCTTTAACCACTAGGCCAAATGGGGTCTCGTGATCCACAACCTAACCCTTCTCCCTCCTCTTCCTCTTTCGTTGCAGGAGCGCCAGCTTCTCGCAAGCCACCCGGTTCTTCATGAGGAGCGACCCGTCGGTTCAGAAGCTGTCTCAGGAGAACGGGCACTGCGTCAACGGGTTGGGCGGGCAGCTCCACGGATTCTACAGCTTGCCCAAACCCAACCGGCACAACTCGGAGCTCCGAGACAGCGCTTACGACTTGCCCAGAAGCTTCGGCTGCTACGCCCACACCAAATCTAGCCTGACGGGCTCAGAGACGTCGGATAGCGAGGAGGTTTACACTTTCAAGACCCCCAACAGCACCCTTTGCAAAGACTTCGGGGAGCTTTCCACGGATTCCTACGACGTTCCGGGAACCCCGCTCTCCATCTACCAGATCCCGAGGACCTTCACGCTGGACAAAAACCACAATGCCTTGGCGGTGGCTTCGAGCGAAGCAGTGGCCACGCCTCCGCCCAGGCCTCCCAAGCCGGGGCAGGCAGAATGCCGCTGGGGCAGCCCCCAACAGCGCCTGGTGGACGGCGAAGGCCTCAGCACGAGCCCCATGGTCACCACCATTCCCCGAAGGAACACCCTGCCGGCAGTGGAGAACTGCAGGTTACACAGAGGTAAACAATGTCACCTGGCAGGACCCAGGGGCAGAGCCTTCTCTGTGGCGGCCCCAACCCTCTAGAACTAGCTCCCCCCTGGAATTAGGATTGCCTCCACCCTCCTTGCCTTTCGTAAACTTCTTAAAACCCACCTCTGCCGTCAGGCATGGGGGAACTGAGATATCTCCCCTTGCCTATGCAGTTTTATGTATGGTATGTTGTATGTATGATTTTTTAAACAATGGGGGTTTTTTAGACTTTTAATGTTAGATTTATTATTATAGACTTTTAATATTAGATTTTTCATTGTACAGTATACCGTTTTTTATCACTGTTGTGAGCCGCCCCGAGTCTGCGGAGAGGGGCCGCATACAAATCTAATAAATAATAATAATAATAATAACAACAACAACAACAACAACAACAACAACAACTCCAGAACTGGAGGGTTTTTTCAAGAAGAAACTACACAGCCATTTGTCCAGAACAGTAGAGGGTTCCCTGTTTGAGCAGGGGGTTGGACTAGAAGGCCTCCGAGGTCCCTTTTGACTCTGTTTTTCTATTCTATTCTATTCTATCCTATCCTATTCTGATTTCTTATTCTATTCGATCCTAATTATTTTTATTCTATTCTAATTATTATTCTACTCTATTCTAATTTTTATTATTATTCTATTCTATCCTATGCTATTCTAATTATTTCTGTTCTAATTATTCTAATTTTTATTATTCTATTCTGATTTCTCATTTTATTCTAGTCTAATTATTTCTATTCTATTCTAATTATTCTAATTTTTATTATTATTCTATTCTGTTCTGATTTCTTATCCTATGCAGCAGCTCCTCCCAAATTCCCACAGCACGAAGCCATCGTTTGATTTGGAGACTTTGGCCTGTCACATAAAGCCTCCAACAAACAATAGCTTCAGCCTGACACAGGGAAGCAGGATATGTTAGCAGTCCCTTCTCTTAGAGATCCCCAAACCTGGCAACTTGTGGACTTCAACTCCATATGTCTTCTACCAGTGTATCCTGCAACTCCTAGCAGCTTCCGGCCAGATGCTGAACAAAGGCTGACCTTGAGAACCTAAAAGGAATGTGGCATGGCATGCAGCCCCCCCCCAAAAAAAAGTTCCCACAGCAAGAAACATTCTAAAGCATTTAAATGTGACAGGTCAGAGGCTTTGGCCTGACAGCGCTTCAGCCTTGGCAACTCTATGGTGTGTGGACTTCAACTCCCAGAATTCCCCAGCCAGCCATGTTTCTTGATACAGATTAACAGATTTGGAAGGGACCTTGTAGGTCCTCTAGTCCAGTGATTTTCAACCTTTTTTGAGCCGCGGCACATTTTTTACATTTACGAAACCCTGGGGCACATTGAGTGGGGGGGGGGGGGCGGCTAAAAAAAGTTTGGACAAAAAAATTATCTCTCTCTTCCTCCCCTTCACACTATTTTTTTCTCCCTCCCTTTCTCTCCCTTCCTTCCTTTCTCTTCCTTCCTTCCTCTTTTTTGCTCTCTTTCTCTCCCCCTCCCTCCCTCTATGTCTTTCTCTCTCTCTTGTTTTCTCTCTTCACCAAGAATGGTGGAAGGTCTTAAGCATAAAACGTATCAGGAAAGACTTCATGAACTCCATCTGTATAGTCTGGAGGACAGAAGGAAAAGGGGGGACATGATCGAAACATTTAAATATGTTAAAGGGTTAAATAAGGTTCAGGAGGGAAGTGTTTTTAATAGGAAAGTGAACACAAGAACAAGTTAGTTGGGGGAAAGATCAAAAGCAACATGAGAAAATATTATTTTACTGAAAGAGTAGTAGATCCTTGGAACAAACTTCCAGCAGACGTGGTTGGTAAATCCACAGTAACCGAATTTAAACATGCCTGGGATAAACATATATCCATTGTAAGATAAAATACAGGAAATAGTATAAGGGCAGACTAGATGGACCATGAGGTCTTTTTCTGCCGTCAGTCTTCTATGTTTCTATGTTTCTATAACAAATTCCTTTCTTAGAGTCCAAGGTCATCTTTTGTTCTGCATCAACTGAACAAAAGAGGAAGTCAGTGGAATCCCTGCACTCGGACTGGTCCTCATTATGAACTTGTGGGTGTGGGAATGTGGGATAAACCTTAACCTGGGTGGGGAACTGGAAGGAAATTAGTATCGGGAATCTCCTGGGGGAAACAGAGCCAGAAAAGGCATGGAGAAGCCTCCGTGGGGCCTCTGTAGGAATCTCCTGGGGGAAACAGAGCCAGAAAAGGCATGGAGAAGCCTCCGTGGGGCCTCTGTAGGAATCTCCTGGGGGAAACAGAGCCAGAAATGGCATGGAGAAGCCTCCATGGGGCCTCTGTAGGAATCTCCTGGGGGAAACAGAGCCAGAAAAGGCATGGAGAAGCCTCCGTGGGGCCTCTGTAGGAATCTCCTGGGGGAAACAGAGCCAGAAAAGGCATGGAGAAGCCTCCGTGGGGCCTCTGTGGGAATCTCCTGGGGGAAACAGAGCCAGAAAAGGCATGGAGAAGCCTCCGTGGGGCCTCTGTAGGAATCTCCTGGGGGAAACAGAGCCAGAAAAGGCATGGAGAAGCCTCCGTGGGGCCTCTGTAGGAATCTCCTAGGGGAAACAGAGCCAGAAAAGGCATGGAGAAGCCTCCGTGGGGCCTCTGTAGGAATCTCCTGGGGGAAACAGGGCCGGAAAAGGTGGGGAGAATCCTCCGTGGGGCCTCTCTAGGAATCTCCTGAGGGAAACAGAGCCGGAAAAGGCGGGGAGAATCCTCCGTGGGGCCTCTCTAGGAATCTCCTGGGGGAAACAGGGCCGGAAAAGGCAGGGAGAAGCCTCTGTGGGGCCTCTCTAGGAATCTCCTGGGGGAAACAGAGCCGGAAAAGGCGGGGAGAAGCCTCCGTGGGGCCTCTCTAGGAATCTCCTGGGGGAAACAGAGCCGGAAAAGGTGGGGAGAAGTCTCCATGGGGCCTCTCTAGGAATCTCCTGGGGAAAACAGGGCCGGAAAAGGCGGGGAGATGCCTCCATAGGGCCTCTCTAGGCATG
Organism: Erythrolamprus reginae; assembly: GCF_031021105.1. NCBI lineage: Eukaryota > Metazoa > Chordata > Lepidosauria > Squamata > Dipsadidae > Erythrolamprus > Erythrolamprus reginae. The sequence goes on along the minus strand of NC_091953.1, from coordinate 4,978,210 downwards.
TCCTGGGAGGAAACAGGTCCTCCACCTTCCCTGTGGTTTCCCCAATCGCACACATTATTTGCTTTTACATTAATTCCTATAGGAAAAATTGCTTCTTCTTACAAACATTTCTACTTAAGAACCTGGTCAGGGAACGAATTAAGTTTATAAGTAGAGGTACCATTGTATAAAACTTTTTCTTTTTCTTATTAAACTTTCAATGGAGGCTCTTATCTCTCTTTACTCATCTAAAAAAATATCTGTAAAATTTATACAAATTATCGATTATTAAACCTCTCTATAAAGCTTCTTTTTCTCCACCTTGCTGTAAAATCTTGCGTTGAATCATTGTGAACATTAACAAAATCCCTTTTATCTGAATCTTAACTTTCACGCTTTTGATTCCAGCTTCTTCCTGTGAAACCTATGAATATCCCCAGCCCAGCGTCAGTGGAACCACGGCACCATTGGCCGAGACCACAAATCTCGTCGGAGCTAGTTCGTATCTGGTGAGCTTTGTGGGCCTTCAAGAAACATCTCAAGTGGCTTGTTAAATGTCTCTCGAAATTCTCAATCCACATCATAGTTGTCCCACAGAGGAGAGAGGGCAGAGGAAAAAAGGAGAAGGAAGAAGAAGCAAAGAGGTGGAGGAATGGTGGAGGAAGAGGAGGAAGAGGAGGAGGAAAGAAAAAAAGGAGAGTAGGTAAGGGAAGAAAGAAGGAGAAGAAGAAGCAAGGAGGTAGAGAAAAGGAGGAAGAGGAGGAAGAGAAAGAGAGAGAGGAAGAGGAAAGAAAAAAAGGAGTGGGTAAGGGAAGAAAGAAGGAGAAGAAGACGGAAGGAGGTAGAGAAAATGAGGAAGAGGAGGAAGAGAAAGAGAGAGAGGAAGAGGAAAGAAAAAAGGAGAGTGGGTAAGGGAAGAAAGAAGGAGAAGAAGACGGAAGGAGGTAGAGAAAAGGAGGAAGAGGAGGAAGAGAAAGAGAGAGAGGAATAGGAAAGAAAAAAGGAGAGTGGGTAAGGGAAGAAAGAAGGAGAAGAAGAAGAAGCGAGGTGGTAAAGAAAAGGAGGAGGAGGAGGAGGAGAAAAAGAGAGAGAGGAAGAGGAAAGAAAAAAGAGAGGGGGTAATAGAAGGGAGAAGGAAGAAGAAGCAAGGAGGTAGAGAAAAGGAGGAGGAAGAGGAAGAGGAAAGAAAAAAAGGAGAGTGGGCAGGGGAAGAAAAAAGGAAAAGAAAGAAGAAACAAAGAGGTGGAAGAAAGAAAGAGGAGAAGGAAGTGGAGGAGGAAAGAAAAAAGGAGAGTAGGTAGGCAGTGGGAGAAGGAGAAGGAAGAAGAAGCAAGGAGATGGAGGAAAAGAAGAGGAGGAGGTAGAAGAGGAAAAGGAAAGAAAAAAGGAGAGAGGGTATGGGAAGAAAGAATGAGAAAGAAGAAGAAGCAAGGAGGAAAGGAGAAGGAGGAGGAGGAAGAGGACACTCGTGCGAGCGAGATTTCAGCAATTTTTGCCGATATTTTTGCTTCTGCGCACATGCAGAAGCAAAAAATTGGGGGAAAATCGCCCGAAATCTGGCTTGCGTGAGTGTCTTCCCATGAGATTTCACTCACTGCACATGCGCAGAAGCCAAATTTGGCAGGGGGGGGGGGGCACAGGCGAACTTTGGAGACATCACAAAAATCACTACCAGAGCATAGCACCTGTCCGTTCCGGTAGCGGCCCATCCCTGGATTCGGCCCTCAATGAAATTGAGTTTGACAACCCCTGTCTAGAGTCTTAAGGACTAGAAACCTGTCTTGAACAAGCAAAGCTGAAATCTAGGCGGCCTTCCTACCCTGGGAATGTAAATGCTTTCCTACGGTCCCTATTCTGACTCAACTTGTATTTTCTGTCCCAGCAGAACAAAACTGTTGTGGCTCGTTCCCACAGCGCGGACTCCGAAGACAACTACGTCCCCATGAACCCAGGTTCCTCCCTCCTGCAGACCACGGAGCGCTCCAATGGCAGCTCCCAGCACCTCTACATCCCCATGAGCCCCGGGCCTCATCACCTGGACGTGATGGCCCACGCCTCCTCCACCTTCCCACCCCAGAAGGGCAGCAGCGGCACCGGCTCTCAGCCCTTGAGGCGGATGAGTGAAATCCAGCCCCCACCCATCAACCGTAACCTTAAGCCAGATCGAAAAGGTGAAGACTTGGGTGGGTGGGTGGGTGGGTGGAGGGGTGGATGGAAAGAAGGATGGATCAATAGATGGATCGATCAATCGATCAATGATGAAAAGAAGGATGGTTGGATGGATGGATGGATGGATGGATGGATGGATGGATGGATGATGAAAAGAAGGATAGGTGGATGGATAGGTGGGTGGGTGGATGGTTGATGGGAAGAAGGATGAGTGGTTAGATGGATGGATGGATGATGCTCAAAAAGATGGATGGATGAAAAGAAAGATGTATTGATGGATGGATGATGAAAAGAAGGATGGTTGGATGAATTGATTGATAAAATGGATGGATGGATGATAAAAGAAAGATGGATGGATGGGTGATGACTGGATGAATGGATGGAGGGCTGAAGAAATGGAGGGATGGATAATGAAAAGAAAGAAGGATAGCTGGAAGGATGGTATGATACCGTTTTCCCCAAAAT